>NW_027167501.1:0-42569 GCF_013368605.1 Nyctibius grandis
GTCTCTGCTCATGGCCATGTCCCCATGTCCCCCCAACCCCGTGCCTGTGTCACCCCCCATGTCCCCTGCCCCACATCTGTCCCCCCCCCATGTCCCCTGCCCCTCCCCACACCATGTCCGTGACCCCCCCCCCACGTGTCCACCGCCCCCCCCCCCGCCGTGTCCCCTGTGTCCCTGTCCCTGGTCCCAATCCCCTCCCGTCCGTGACCCCCCCCCATGTCCCCGTGTCCCTCCTGGTGTCCTCGTGTCCCCACCTCGTGTCTCTCCCTGTCCCCTCGTGTCCCCTCCTGTTGTCCCTGTGTCCCCCCGTGGCCTTTCCCGTGTCCCCCGTGTCCCTCGTGTCCTCCCCACGTCCCCCTGCCCACCCCACATGTCCCCGTGCCCGTGACGCTCCGTGTCCGTGTCCATGTCCCTCGTGTCCACCCCGTGTCCCCTGTGTCCGTGTCCCTCATGTCCCCATGTCCCCATGTCCATGCCCCCCCGTTTCCATGTCCCCCATGTCCACCCGTGTCCTTCCCTCCGTGTCCGTGTCCCCCCGTGTCCCCCACGTCCATCCCCCCCCGTTACCGTGTCCCCGTGTCACCCCCCGTTGCCGTGTCCCCGTGTCCCCCCCCGGTGTCCTTCCCCCTTGTCCCCCCCCGGTGTCCCCCCCCTCGTGTTCCCCATGTCCCCCCCGTCCATCCCCCCCCCGTTACCGTGTCCCCCCCGTTGCCGTGTCCCCCGTGTCCCCCTCCATGTTCCCGTGTCCCCCACGTCCATCCCCCCCCGTTTCCATGTCCCCGTGTCACCCCCGTTGCCGTGTCCCCCGTGTCCCCCCTCCATGTCCCCCACGTCCATCCCCCTCATTGCCGTGTCCGCCGTGTCCCCCCCGGTGTCCTTCCTCCACGTCCCCCATGTCCATCCCCCCCCGTTGCCGTGTCCCCCCCCGGTGTCCTTCCCCCATGTCCCCGTGTCCCCCGTGTCCCCCCTCCGGTGTCCTTCTCCATGTCCCCCGTGTCCCCCATGTCCATCCCCCCCCGTTACCGTGTCCCCCCCGTTACCGTGTCCCCGTGCCCCCCTCATTGCCATGTCCCCCCCCGGTGTCCTTCCCCCGTGTCCCCCACGTTCATCCCCCCCCCGTTACCGTGTCCCCCCCGTTGCCGTGTCCCCCGTGTCCCCCACGTCCATCCCCCCCCGTTGCCGTGTCCCCCCCGTTGCCGTGTCCCCCTGTCCCCCGTGTCCCCCGTGTCCCCCCTGTCCACCCCTCCGTTACCGTGTCCCCCCCCGCCCCCCCGTGTCCTTCCCCGTGTCCCCCGTGTCCCCCGTGTCCCCCCGTCCACCCCCCCCCGTTACCGTGTCCCCCCCCGCCCCCCCCGCCGTGTCATCCCCGGTGTCTCGGTGTTGCTGTAGGGCAGTAGTTCGGTGAGCGGCAGCCCGGTGCTCTCCACCTCGGGGACCAGCACGCCCCGCCGCGCCCGCCGCCAGCTCCCGCCGACCCCCGCCACGCCGCGCCCGCACGTCTCCTACTCGCCCGCCGCCCGCCGCCCCTCGCCCGCCGCCCCGCCGCCCCCCGCCCGCGGCCCCCGCCGCCCGCCGCCCCCCACCGCCGCCGCCCCCCGCCCCACCGCCGCCCGCTGGACCCGCGACACGGAGCCGCCGCTCGACGGACGCGCCCCCCGCACCCCCCGGGGCGGCGGCGGCGGCGGGGGGGTCCCAGGGCCGTCGCCCCCACGGCCAGGTCGCCGGTTGCCCAATGGCTACTACCCGGGACACGGTGGCACCGGGAAGGGGCGACCCGGTCTCCGCGATCCCTACAGCGAAACGGACGATGACTGCTGCTAGCGGCGCCTCCGACGACCTATCGCGACATATCGCGGCGAGGAAGGGGGGGGGGGTGGTGGCCGCCGCCCTCCCCCGCCCGCTCCCGGGGCTATGGATGAGTTTTATCATCTGGAGGAGCCGCCGCCGCCGCCGCCGCGGGGGGCGACCCCGGGGACCCCCCCCCCACCCCCACCGCGGGGCCCCGGGCCCGGAGGAGCCGCCGGGGCGGGATCGGGGCCGCGGGCAGCGGAGCCCGGGGGGCTCCGAGGGGGGCACCGGGCAGCGAGCACCGGGTACCGGCTACCGGGCACCGGCCACTGGCTACCGGCTACGGGGCACCGGCACGGAGCACCGGATACCGGCTACCGGCCACTGGCTACCGGCTACGGGGCACCGGCACCGAGCACCGGCTACTGGGTACCGGGCACCGGCTACCGGCCACCGGGTACCGGCCACTGGCTACCGGGTACCGGGCACCGTGTACTAAGCACCGTGTACCGAGCACCAGGTACCGGCTACCGGCCACTGGCTACCAGGTACCGGGTACTGGCCACCGGCCACTGGCTACCGGGCACCGAGCACCGTGTACCGAGCACCGGCTACTGGGTACCGGCTACCGGGCATCGGCCACTGAGCACTGGATACCGGCTACCGGCCACCGGATACCGGGTACCGGCCACTGGCTACCGGGTACCGTGCACCGGGTACTGGACACGGGCCACTGGCTACCGGGTACTGGCCACCGGCTACTGGCCATTGGCTACTGTGCACCGGCTACCGGGTACCGGGTATCGGCTACCGGGCACCGAGCACCGGCTACCGGCCACTGGCTACCGGGTACCGGGCACCGGCACCGAGCACCGGGTACCGGCCACTGGCTACCGGGTACCGGACACCGTGTACCGAGCACCGGGTACCGGCTACCAGACACCGGCCACTGGCTACCGGGTTACCGGGCACCGGGTACCGGGTACCGGTGCCACCGGCCCACCCCCCCCCGCCCGAGGCACGGATGCGGCGGGCCCGGAGCTGCCGCCTTTGCATGAACCGAGTTACCGACCCCGAAATAAAGCGAAAAAAAGCGAAAAAAAGACAAAAAAAAAAAAAAGCCAAAAACCGGCCCCGAAACCCCCGAGCGACCGGTACAACCGGAACCACCGGAACTACCGGAGCAACCGGAACCATTAAAAAACCGGAGAATTTTGGATCGAGCCCGTCTCGCGCCTTCCCGGGATCGGGCCCCGACGGGGCGGGGGGGGGGGAAACCGGGGTCCCGGGGCACTGGGAGTAACTGGGAGCACTGGGAGGGGCGCTGAGGGTCACGGTGGGGGGTGGAGGGACGGGGCCGGGGGGGGAAAACCCGGGGTCCCGGGGCACTGGGAGTAACTGGGAGCACTGGGAGGGGCCCTGAGGGGGTACTCAGGGTCACGGGGGGGGGTCCCAGGGGTCCCGAGGCACTGGGAGTAACTGGGAGCACTGGGAGAGGCACTGAGGGGGTACTCAGGGTCACGGGGGGGGGGTCCCGGGGCACTGGGAGTAACTGGGAGCACTGGGAGGGGCGCTGAGGGTCACGGGGGGGGGTGGAGGGACGGGGCCGGGGGGGGAAAACCCGGGGTCCCGGGGCACTGGGAGTAACTGGGAGCACTGGGAGGGGCCCTGAGGGGGTACTCAGGGTCATGGGGGGGGGGGGTCCCAGGGGTCCCGAGGCACTGGGAGTAACTGGGAGCACTGGGAGAGGCACTGAGGGGGTACTCAGGGTCACGGGGGGGGGGGTCCCGGGGCACTGGGAGTAACTGGGAGCACTGGGAGGGGCCCTGAGGGGGTACTCAGGGTCAAGGGGGGGGATCCCAGGGGTCCCGAGGCACTGGGAGTAACTGGGAGCACTGGGAGGGGCCCTGAGGGGGTACTCAGGGTCATGAGGGGGGTGGGGGGGGGAGCACCCAGGTGTCCGGGCCCCCCCTCATTGGGCGGGGGGGGGGGGAAGGGGGGGGATTATGGGTGCAATTAGGAGCCATTTGGTTAATTGCGGGCGGCTGCCAGGGGGGGATTGGGGACACGGCGGGGGGGGGGGGGGCGGGGGGGGGCCCCCAGCCACCCCCCCCCATCGCCCATTACCCGCCCCCGCACCAACCCCCCCCGCTGGGAGCCTGCGGCACCCGGAACACCCACAGCACCCACGGGTACCCCGTAGCACCATGGGCACCCCAGAGCACCCACAGACCCCCCCAGCACCCACAGGCACCCAATAGCACCCCACAGGCATCCATGGCCACCCCACGGCACCTCACAGCACCCAAGGGTACCCCACAGCACCCACGGCACCCCACAGCACCCAAGGGTACCCCACAGCACCCATGGTCACACCACAGCACCCATGGGCACCCCATGGCACCCACGGGCACCCCACAGCACCCATGGGCATCCCACGGCACTCCACAGCACCCATGGTCATCCCCCAGCACCCACAGGCACCCACGGGCACCCCAGAGCACCCATGGGCATCCCACGGCACCCCACAGCACCCATGGTCACACCACAGCACCCATGGGCACCCCACGGCACCCACGGGCACCCCACAGCACCCATGGGCATCCCACGGCACTCCACAGCACCCATGGGCACCCCCCAGCACCCACAGGCACCCATGGGCACCCCAGAGCACCCATGGGCACCCCACAGCACCCATGGGCACCCCACAGCACCCACAGGCACCCAATAGCACCCCACAGCACCCATGGGCACCCCACAGCACCCATGGTCACACCACAGCACCCCCAGCACCCATGGTCACCCCATAGCACCCACGGGCACCCCAAAGCACCCGTGGACACCCCACAGCACCCCACAGACACCCTGAGCCCCCACGCCCCCCCCCAGCACCCATGGGTGCCCCCAGCCCCCCCCCCCCCCGCTCCCATCATCCCCTTGTGTCCCCCCCCCGTGTCACCCCCCCCCCCCGTGACACCCCCCCCAGCTGCTCGCGCGGGGGGTGGGGGGGGGGCAGGGGTATAAGGCGCAGCGCGGGGTGTGGGTGCTGCACCCACCATGGCCGCCCCGGGGGGGACAGCGCCCGGCCACGCGCCCGCGGGGGTGAGGGCACCCGTGGGTGGGGGGGGCACCCATAGGGCTGGGGGGGGTCACTTGGGGTGGGGGGCACCCCTGGGGGGTGGGGGTGCAGCCAGGGGTGGGGGTACGGGGGGGCACAAAGGGCTGGGGGGCACCCATGGGGCTGGGGGGGAGCACCCATGGAGGGGGTACGGGGGGGGGGGCACCCATGGGTGGGGGTACGGGGGGGCACAAAGGGCTGGGGGGCACCTATGGGGCTGAGGGGGTCACCTAGGGGTGGGGGGCACCCCTGGGGCTGGGGGGGGCACCCCTGGGGTGGGAGGGGACCACCCATGGAGGGCACAAAGGGGTGGGGGGCACCCATGGGTGGGGGGGTGGCAGCAAGGGGGGGGGAGCACCCATGGGAGGGTGTTTGGGGGCGCTTATGGGGGGGATATGGGTGCGGGGGGGGGCCCCTCTATAGGGGGGTCCCCATTTTTTGGGGGGGGGGTCCCCAGGGTGCCCATGGGTACCAAAGGGGGGGGGTCCCCGTTGCAGGGGGGGGGTCCCCGTTACTGGGGGGGGGTCCCCGGAGTAGGGGGGGGTCCCCGTTACCGGGGGGGGTCCCTGTTTCGGGGGGGGGTCCCTGTTTCAGGGGGTTCCCCGTTACCGGAGGGTGTCCCCATTACTGGGGGGGTCCCTGGAGTAGGGGGGGGTCCCCATTTCGGGGGGGGGTCCCCGTTACCGGGGGGGGTCCCTGTTTCGGGGGGGGCGGTCCCTGTTTCAGGGGGTTCCCCGTTACCGGGGGGGGGGGTCTCCATTTCAAGGGGGGGTCCCCGTTACCGGAGGGTGTCCCCATTACTGGGGGGGGTGTCCCCGTTGCAGGGGGGGTCCCCGTTACCGGGGGGGTCCCCGTTACCGGAGGGTGTCCCCATTACTGGTGGGGGTCCCCGGAGTGTGGGGGGGTCCCCGTTACCGGAGGGTGTCCCCGTTTCGGGGGGGTGTCCCCGTTACCGGGGGGTGTCCCCGTTGCAGGGGGGGTCCCCGGAGCAGGGGGGGTCCCCGGAGCAGGGGGGGGGGGTCCCCGGAGCCGTCCCCCCCCCCCGAGCAGGAGCGGTTCTTCTCGCTGCTGAGCTCGGTGCAGGGAGCGCGGATGGAGGAGCAGCGCTGCAGCCTGGGGGGGGCGGCGGGTGAGGGGGGCACCCATGGGTGGGGGGGGCACCCATGGGGCTGGGGGGGCACCCATGGGGCTGGGGAGGCACCTATGGCGGGGTACGGGGGGCACGAAGGGGTGGGGGGGCACCCATGGGGCTGGGGGGGGCACCCATGGGGGGGGGCGCCCATGGGGGGGGCAAAAGGGGTGGAGGGGCACCCATGGGGCTGGGGGGGGCACAAAGGGGTGGGGGGCACCCATGGGGCTGGGGGAGGCACCCATGGGGGGGGTACGGGGGGCACAAAGGGGTGGGTGGGCACCCATGGGGCTGGGGGGGGCACAAAGGGGTGGAGGGGCACCCATGGGGCTGGGGGGGGGGGCACAAAGGGCCTGGGGGGGCACCCATGGGGCTGGGGGGGCACCTAGGGGTGGGGGGGAGTCGGGGGGGGTCCGTGGGTGCCGGGGGGGGGGTCCGTGGGTGCCATAGGGGGTCCGTGGGTGCCGGGGGGGGGTTGCCCGGTCCGTGGGTGCCATGGGGGGTCCATGGGTGTCATGGGGGTGTCCGTGGGTGCCGGGGGGGGGTTGCCCGGTCCGTGGGTGCCATGGGGGGTCCGTGGGTGCTGGGGGGGGGGGTTGCCCGGTCCGTGGGTGCCGGGGGGGGGTTGCCCGGTCCGTGGGTGCCGGGGGGGGTCCATGGGTGCCATGTCGCGGTGCAGGAGGGGGTGGCAGCCCCCCGCCCCCCCCCGAGCTGGCGTCGCTGCTGGAGCGGCTGGCACGGAGCCAGGGGCGGCGCATGGACGAGCAGCGCGTGGCCGCGCCCCGGCCGGGGGGCGGGGGGGGCAAGGTGGGGGGGCACCCATGGGGGGGGCACCCAGGGTGGGGGGGCACCTAAAGGGGGGGTAAGGGGGGGAGGGCCCGGGGGGGCACCCATGGGGGGTGCGAGGTGGGGGGGGCACCTGGGGGGTGGCAAGGTGGGGGGGGCACCCAAGGAGGGGGGGGCACCCAGGGTGGAGGGGGCACCCAATGAGGGGGGCAAGCGGGGGGGGGCATGTGGGGGCACCCATGGGGGGTGCGAGGTGGGGGGGGGGGCACCCAAGGAGGGGGGCAAGGTGGGGGGGGGGGGCACCTGGGGTGGGGGCACCCAAGGTGGGGGGGGGCATCCAGGGTGGAGGGGGGGCACCCATGGGGGGCACCGAGGGTGGGGGGGGTCCCGGGGGGCACCTGGAGGGGGGGGTCACCCCCCATGGGGACACCCAGGGCCCCCCCCCAGGTGCCACCTCACCCCCCCCCCGTCTCCCCGCAGGACTGAGCCCCCGGAGCCTGGCGATGCCACCGTCCCCCCCCCGATGTCCCCTCGGTGTCCCCTCCCTGTCCCCGCCCCCAACCTGTCACCCCTCAATAAACCCCCCCCAGCTCGGCACTGCGGGGCCTGTGACACCGGGGGGGACACTGGGGACACGGGTGGCATCGGGGCGGGGGGACACACCACACACGTGACACACAAGGCAGCCATCGTTGGTGGGTGGCACCAGGGGACACCCCGGGGGGGTGGCACTGGGGGACTGGGGACACCCACAGCTGATGGGGGACACCTGGGGACAGAGGACACCCTGGGGGGGTGGCACTGGGGGACAGGGAGCACCCAAGGGGGTGGCACTGGGGGATGGGGGACACCCACGGCAGACGGGTGACACCTGGGGACTGGGGACACTCTGGGGGGGTGGCACTGGGGGACTGGGGACACCCACGGCAGACGGGTGACACCTGGGGACTGGGGACCCCCTGGGGGGGTGGCACTGGGGGACAGGGAGCACCCAAGGGGGGTGGCAGTGGGGGACTGGGGACACCCATAGAGGTGGCACTAGGAGACACCCACAGCAAATGGGTGACACTAGGGGACAAGGAGCACCCAAAGGGGTGGCACTGGGGCACAGGGGCCACCCACAGAACACAGGTGACAAGTGTCACCCAGGAGGTGGCACTGGGGGACACCCACAGCAGATGGGTGACACTGGGGGACATGGGACACCCAAGGGGGTGGCACTGGGGGACTGGGGACACCCTGGGGGGGTGGCACTGGGGGACACCCACAGCAGACAGGTGACAGGGGACACCCAGGGGGTGGCACTGGGTGATACCCACAGCAGATGGGTGACACTGGGTGACATGGGACACCCTGGGGGGGTGGCACTGGGGGACTGGGGACACCCACTTCAGATGGGTGACACAAGGGACACGACACCCATAGGGGTGGCACTAGGGGACACCCACAGCAAATGGGTGACACTGGGGGACATGAGACACCCGTGGGGGTGGCACTGGGGCACAGGGGCCACCCACGGCAGGCAGGTGACACAGGACACCCATAGGGGTGGCACTGGGGGACACCCACAGCAAATGGGTGACACTAGGGGACATGGGACACCTGGGGGGTGGCACTGGGGGGGCAGGGCACACCTACAGCAGATGGGTGACACTAGGGGACACAGGACCCCCAGGTGGCACTAGGAGACACCCTGGGGACGCCCCTGTCACCGTGACCCCCCACGCAGGCGGTGCCGGTGCCATCACCCTTTATTGGGGGTGGGGGACACCCGGGGGTGTCACTTGTCCCCTCCAGCGCCGAGGTCACCGCGATGGCACCGGGAGGGTGGCAGGTGCCCGCGCACGTCCCCGGGTGACGCCGCCAGGGCAGGGGCACGGGGACGGCCACGTGTCCCCGCTGTCACCCGCAGTGGTGGCATCAGGACGCGGCCACGTGTCCCTTCTGTCACTGCCGGGGTGACAGGACGCGGCCATATGTCCCTTCTGTCACCCACATGGACGCGGTGGTGGCATCAGGGCGAAGCCACGTGTCCCCTCTGTCACCAACGGGGTCACGGCGATGGCACCAGGGCGAGTCCATGGTGACAACACGTGGCCACACGTCCCCTCTTGTCCCCAACACAGTCACAGCGATGGTGTCACGATAAAGTCACATCGAGTGGCCACGTGTCCCCTGTGTCACCGACGTGGCTGCAGTCACGCTGTCACCGCTGTGGCCCTGGTGACAGGACACTGCCACGTGTCCCCCGTGTCACTGACGTGGTCACGGTGTCCCGACGAAGCCACATTGAGGAGCCACATGTCCCCTGTGTCACCGATGTGGCCACGGTGTCACGATGAAGCCACATTGAAGGGACACGTGTCCCCTGTGTCACCGACGTGGCCACGGTGTCATGACGAAGCCACACTGAGGGGCCACGTGTCCCCTGTGTCACCGATGTCACCATGACGAAGCCACGTCAAGCACCCACGTGTCCCCTGTGTCACCGACGTGGCCACGGCGTCACGACGAAGCCACATTGAGGGGCCACATGTCCCCCGTGTCACCGATGTCACCGCGTCGAGCAGCCACGTGCCTCCTCTGTCACCGATGCCACCACGTCGAGCGGCCACGTGTCCCCTCTGTCACCCCCACGGCCACCCCGATGGTGTCACGACGCTCCCGCCGGTCCGTGTCACGGCGGGGGTGGCAGGGGGTGGCCGGGTGTCCCCGTGTCCCCTCACTCCCGTGTCCCCTTCCTCTCCCGCAGCCGCCGCTTCAGCTCCGCCATCGCCCGTCGCTGGGGGGGGGGACACGGGGGGGGGTCAGGGGACAGCGGGGACACGCGGGTGGCCCCGGGGAGGGACCGCGCCCTGCGGGGGGAGGGGACACACACAGGAGGGTGACGAGTGTCCCCTGGGTGTGGGGGTGTCCCCTGTGTCACCCCCCACCTGGTGCGGTGCTGCGGTGGCACCTTGGGGACATCAGGGATGGGGGGGGACGTTGGGGACAGGGGGAGATGTTGGGGACACCGGGGGAGGGGACATTGGGGACACTGTGAGGACGTTGAGGAGGGTGTTGGGGACAACGTGGGTGACGTTGGGGACACTGGGAGGACATTGGGGACATGTTGGGGACACCAGAGGGAACATTTGGGACATTGGGGACACCAGGAGGACGTTGGGGACACCGGGGGTGACATTTGGGACGCTGGGGGGACACATTGGAGATATTGGGGACACCAGGAGGGATACTGGGGACACTGGGGGTGACGTTGGAGACACCAGACCTGACACTGGGGACATTGGGGACACTGGGGTGGATGTCAGGGACATTGGGGACACCAGGGGGATGTTGGGGACACCGGGGGGGGGACACTGGACATGTTGGGGACACCGGGGGGGAACAGTGGGGGGGACATTGCAGGTGCTGGGGACACTGGGGGTGGCACTGAGGATGTTGGGGACACTGGGGACACGTTGGGGACACCATGGGGGGGACACTGGGGACACGTTGGGGACACCATGGGGGGGACATTGGGGACACGTTGGGGACACCGGGGGGGACACGGGGGGTCTCTCACCCGCTCGGGATCGTCCGGAGGAAAAATCTCCCTCTGGGGAAGAGCAGAGGGGGGATCAGCGGGGGAGGGGCACCCTGGGGTCCCCCCCGCCCCTCCCCCACCCTGAGGGGACCCTGCTGGCCCCAGCGCCCCTCCCCCACCTCTCCCCTCCCCCCCCCTTCAGGGAACCCAGGTGCCAATGGGCCCCTCCCCCCCACCCCGTGGGGACCCTGGCGGTTGCACCCCTCCCCCACCCCCTCCCCTCCTCCTTCAGGGGACCCGGGTGTCGAGGGTGCCCCTCCCCCACCTTGAGGGGACCCCGGTGGCTGGGCCCCTCCCCCACCCTGTACCCCTCCCCCACCCTGCACCCCTCCCCCCCTTGCACCCCCTTCCCCCCCCCCCTTCAAGGGACCCGGGTGTTGAGGGTGCCCCTCCCCCCCCCCCCGTGGGGACCCCAGCGGCTGGGCCCCTCCCCCACCCTGCACCCCTCCCCCCCTTGTGCCCCCCCCTCACCCCTCCCCCACCCTGCACCCCCCGCCCCTCCCCCTCCTTCAGGGGACCCGGGTGTCGAGGGTGCCCCTTCCCCACCCTGAGGGGACCCCGGTGGCTCGGCCCCTCCCCCCCTTGAGCCCCTCCCGCACCCCTCCCCCCCTTGAGCCCCTCCCCCGCCCCTCCCCCACCCGGCGCTGCCCCACGCGCCGCTCGAAGGCCCCCGGCTGGTTCGAGACCCAGAAGACACCGACGGGGAAGGACAAATACAGGAACATCTGGGGACAGCGACAGCGTCACCTGCTGCCACCCCCGGGCCACCCCCGGTCACCCGGGTCACCCCTGGGCCACCCCCACCCCACCCCCCCCCCGCGGTGGGTGACAGCGGGGTCACCTGGCCGAGGGCTGGAGGGGGGGGGGGGTGTCACCAGTGTCACCCACTGTCCCCACCTGTGTCCCAATGTCACCCCCTGCCACCCCCCCCCCCATTTGTGCCCCTCCCCCGGGGCAGGATGTCCCCTGCTGTCACCCCCGGGGCAGGACAGGCCCTTGCTGCCCCTTCCCCCCCACCTGCCCCCCCCCGGGTTAACACCCCCCATTTGCCCCCCCCCTTATTGCCCCCCCATTAACTGCCCCCCCCCGGGGTTAACACCCATTTGCCCCCCCCTTATTACCCCCCCACCTGCCCCCCCCCAGGGTTAACACCCCCCATTTGCCCCCCCCCTTATTATCCCCCCCATTACCTGCCCCCCTGGGGTTAACAACCCCCATCTCCCCCCTTATTGCCTCCCCCGAGCTGCCCCCCCCACTATTGCCCCCCTCCCCCTCCTAGTTAATCCCCCCCCCGCCTTGTTGCCCCCCCCGGGGTAACTCCCCCCCCCGCACCCGCAGGATCTCCAGCTTCACCCCCATGGCTCCTCCTGGGCCTCAGCACTTCCGCCTTCCCACCCCGCAACACGGCGGCCACTCATTGGCTGAACGCTCAGCATCGCCGCCGCCTGTTGGTTTAGGTGGGTCAGCGGGGGAGGGGCGAGGGCCTGAAGGGCGGGAGCGGCGACCAATGAGAGCGGGGGAGCGGCGCGGCCGCTGGTTGGCTTAGACGGGTGAGCGAGGGCGGGGCGAGGGCCTGAAGGGCGGGAGCGGCGCCAATGGGAGCTCGGGGAGATGCGCGGGCGGGAGATGGCCGAGCGGAAGTGGCGTCACAGCGGCCCCGCCGGAAGTGGAGCCTGAGAGGGGGAAGATGGCGGCGGAGGCGGCGGCTATGGCGGAGCCGGAGCCGGAGGAGGTGGAGATGGCGGAGCCGGAGAAGGAGCCGGAGCCGGAGCCGGAGCAGGAGAAGGAGGAGATGATGATGGCGGCGGCGATGGCGGAGCCGCAGGAGCCGCCGCAGCAGGAGGAGCCGGGGCCGGGGCCGGGCCTGGGCCTGGGCCTGGATTCGGATCCGGATCCGGAGCGGCCCGAGCTACGCTTCGTGAGTGCGGCGGGGTGGCGGGGTCCCCGTGTCCCCCCCCGTGTCCCACCCGCGTCCCCTCCCCTGCCTCATGTCCCCGTCCCTCCCCGGCCCTGTCCCCTCCTGTCCCCATCCCCGTGTCCCCGCGGCCCTCGCCGTGTCCCCATCTCTGTCCACGTCTCCCTTTCTTGTCCCCTCATCTATGGCGGTGGCCTTGTCCCTGTCCCCCCCGTGTCCCCGTCCCCCCCCGCGTGTCCCCGTGTCCCCCTCTCTCCCTGTCCTCACTGCCCCTTACCCCGCTTCTTGTCACCCCTCGTTCTCACTCCCCATGTCCCTGTCCCACATCACTCCCTGTTCCTCCTTCCTCTCACTCTCTGTCCCCCTCGCTGTCCCCTGTCCGTCCCCTCCATGTCCCCCCCAGTTTTGCTCCCTCCGCCCGTCCCCTCGCCCGTCCCCTCGCCCGTCCCCTCGCCCGTCCCCTCGCCCGTCCCCTCGCCCGTCCCCTCCGTGTCCCCTCCAGTTCTTGTTCCCTTGTCTGTCCCCTCCGTGTCCCCTCCAGTTCTTGTTTCCCTGTCCGTCCCCTCGCTGTCCTCTGTCCGTCCCCTCGCTGTCCCCTGTCTGTCCCCTCCCTGTCCCTTATCCATCCCTTCCCTGTCCCCCCCAGTTCTTGCTCCCCCCGCCCGTCCCTTGTCCGTCCCCTCCCTGTCCCCTGTCTGTCCCCTCTGTGTCCCCTCCAGTTCTTGCTGCCCCCGCCCATCCCCTGTCCGTCCCCTCGCTGTCCCCCGTCCATCCCCTCCGTGTCCCCTCCAGTTCTTGCTCCCCCCGCCCGTCCCCTCGCTGTCCCCCGCCCGTCCCCTCGCTGTCCCCCGCCCGTCCCCTCGCTGTCCCCTGTCCATCCCCTCGCCGTCCCCCATCCGTCCCCTCCCTGTCCTTCATGGTTCTTACTCCCCGTGCCCGTCCCCTCGCTGTTCCTGGTCCGTCCCCTCCCCGTTCCCCCCCTTCCTCTCGCCTCATGTCCCCCCCGGTTCTTGCCTCCCGCCTCTCCCCCCTCTGTCCCCCCCCCCGTCCCCTCTGTGTCCCCTCCAGTTCTTGCTCCCCCTCGCCGTCCCCCCCCCGTCCCCTCGCCGTCCCCTCGCCGTCCCCTCGCCGTCCCCCCCCCGTCCCCTCGCCGTCCCCTCGCCGTCCCCTCGCCGTCCCCTCGCCGTCCCCTCGCCGTCCCCTCGCCGTCCCCTCGCCGTCCCCTCGCCGTCCCCCGCCGTCCCCCGCCGTCCCCCGCCGTCCCCCGCCGTCCCCCGCCGTCCCCTCGCCGTCCCCTCGCCGTCCCCTCGCCGTCCCCCGCCGTCCCCTCGCCGTCCCCTGCTGTCCCCTCACTGTCCCCCGCCGTCCCCTTGCTGTCCCCCCTGGTTCTTGCTCCCCCCGCCCGTCCCCTCACTGTCCCCCTGCTGTTCCCTCGCTGTCCCCTGTCCGTCCCCTCACTGTCCCCTCCAGTTCTTGCTCCCCCCCCGCTGTCCCCTCACTGTCCCCCCGCTGTCCCCTCACTGTCCCCCGCCGTCCCCAGGAGGAGGAGGACATCCCGCACGAGGAGGAGCTCCTGCGCCAGCCCTTCTCGGTGCGCTGCTGGCTGCGCTACGCCCAGGCGCGCCGCGGGGGGCCCGGCCGCCGCCTCAACCTGCTCTTCGAGCGCGCCCTCAGGGAGCTGCCCGGCAGGTGGGGACACGGGGGGGACATGGGGGGACATGGGGGGGACACGGGGAGGGTGGAGGGGACACGGCGGGGACACGGGGACCACGAAGGGGGAGACACAGGGAGGTCAGGGGGACACAGGGACCTTGGGGTGCACCCTGGGGGGGACACAGGGACCTTGGGGGGGCACCCTGGGGGACACAGGGGACACAGGGACTGTGGGGGGGACACGGCGGGGACAGGGAGGGGACAGGGACCATCAACGGGGACACAGGGAGGTCAGGGGGGCACAGGGACCTTGGGGTGCACCCTGGGGGGGACACAGGGACTTTGGGGGGGCACCCTGGGGGACACAGGGGACACAGGGACCGTGGGGGGCACCCTAAGGGACAGAGGGACCTTGAGGGGGCACCCTGGGGGACATAGGGGGGACGGGGACTGCGAAGGGGGACACAGGGAGGTCAGGGGAACGCAGGGACCTTGAGGGGGCACCCTGGAGGGGACACGGGGGGGACACGGTGGGGACAGGGACCATCAAGGGGGACACAGGGAGCTGGGGGGGGACACAGGGACTTTGAGGGGAGCACATCGCAGGTGCCCTCAGAGGTGATAGAGGACATTCTGGGTTCCCTTATGGGTGACAAAGAGCATCTTAAGTCTTCTCATGGGTGACAAGGGACATCTTGGGACTCCCCGTGGGTGACAGGGAACCTTGTAGGTTTCCTCAGAGGTGGTAAAGGATCTTCTGGGTCTCCTCATGGGTGACGAGATCTTCTAGGTTTTTTCATGGGTGGCAATGTCTTGGGTCCCTTTATGGGTGACAGTGGACATCCAGGGTCCCCTCAGGGGTGATAAGGGACCTCCCAGGTCCCTTTGTGGGTGGCCACATGCTGGGTTCTGTTATGGGTGACAAAGGACCTTCTAGGTCCCATCATGGGTGACAGGGACATTCTGGGTCCCATCATGGGTGACAAAGAGTAGCTTAGCTCTCCTTATGGGTGATAGGGACAGCCCAGGTCTCCTGATGGGTGATAAGGGACCTTCTAGGTCTTGTCGGAGGTGACAGGGACATCCTGGGCGCCCTCATGGGTAACAAAGAACATATTAGGTTTTGTCAGTGGTGACAAGGGACATTCTGGGTCTCTTGATGGGTGACGGGGACATCCTGGGTGTCCCCATGGGTGACAGGTAACCTTGTAGGTCCCCTCACAGGTGACAAGGGACATCGTGGGGTCTGTTCGTGGGTGACAAAGCATTTTAGGTCTTCTCATGGGCGACAAGGGACGTTGTGGGTCCCCTTAGGGTGGCAGGGGTGGCGGGGGGGTGGCGGGGGGTGGCAGGGGGTGGCCGTGGTGACAGCGGTGTCCCCTGTCCCCAGTTACAAGCTGTGGTACCAGTACCTGCGGCTGCGGCGGCAGCAGGTGAAGGGCCGGTGCCCCGGGGACGCGGCCTACGAGGGGGCCAACGCCTGCCACGAGCGCGCCCTCGTCTTCATGCACAAGGTGGGGACATGGGGACACCCAGGGGACACTGGGGGAACAGTGGGGGGGACATGGGGACGGGGAGACACCAGGGGACAGGGGGGGACAGGGGGACACTGGGGGGACGCGGCGTACGAGGGCGCCAACGCCTGCCACGGGCGCGCCCTCGTCTTCATGCAGAAGGTGGGGACACCCAGGGGACATGGGGGGGACACCGGGGGACATGGGGACATGGGGGGGACGTGGGGACACTGGGAGGGGACATGGGACTGGGGGACACCGAGGGGGGGACGGGGGGTGCGGGCAGCTGGAGGGGATGCAGTGGGGAGAGGGAGGGGGCTGGGAGGGGCCGTGGAGCCCCAGAACTGCCCCCCTAAGTGCCCCCCCAGCCCCCTAAGTGCCCCCCCCAGCTCCTTGAGTGCCCCCCCAGCCCCCTAACCACCCCTAAGTGCCCCCTAACCACCCCTAAGTGCCCCCCAAGCCCCCTAACCACCCCTAAGTGCCCCCACAGCACCATAACTACCCCTGAGTGCCCCTCTGCGCTGTAACTACCCCTAAGTGCCCCCCCAGCACCATAAGTACCCCTAAGTGCCCCCCCAGCCCCCTAAGTGCCCCCCCAGCACCATAAGTACCCCTAAATGCCCCCCCAGCCCCCCAAGTGCCCCCCCAGCACCATAACTGCCCCCCCCAGCCCCGCAGCCACTCCTAAGTGCCCCTCCAGCCCCCTAAGTAGCCCCCCAGCACTGTAATTACCCCTATGAGCCCTCCCCAGCCCCATAACTGCCCCCCCAAGCCCTCCCCAGCCCCACAGCCACCACTGTAAGGCCCCCCAGCCCCCTAAGTGCCCCCCTAGCGCTATAGCTACCCCGAAGTGCCCCCCCAGCCCCCCCTGCGCCATAACTACCCCCCTAAGTGCCCCCCCAGCCCCCTAAGTGCCCCCCCAGCACCATAACTACTCCTATAAGCCCCCCCCGGCCCCCTAAGTGCCCCCTAGCCCCCTAAGTGCCCCCCCAGCCCCATAACTGCCCTCCCCAGCTCCACAGCCCCCCCTAAGTGCCCCCCCAGCTCCATAAGTACCCCTGTAAGTACCCCCCCAGCACCATAACTACCCCTAAGTGCCCCCCCCAGCCCCCTAAGTGCCCCCCCAGCACCATAAGTACCCCTGTAAGTGCCCCCCAGCCCCATAACTGCTCTCCCCAGCCACCCCTAAGTGCCCTCCCAGCCCCCTAAGTGCCCCCCCAGCACCGTAACTATTCCTATAGCTCCCCCCCAGCACCATAACTACCCCCCTAAGTGCCCCCCCAGCCCCCTAAGTGCCCCCCCAGCCCCCTAACTACTCCTATAAGCCTCCCCCGGCCCCCTAAGTGCCCCCCCCAGCCCCATAACTGCCCTCCCCAGCTCCACAGCTCCCCCTAAGTGCCCCCCGAGCTCCATAACTACTCCTAAGTGCCCCCCCCAGCCCCCTAAGTGCCCCCCCAGCACCATAAGTACCCCTGTAAGTGCCCCCCAGCCCCATAACTGCTCTCCCCAGCCACCCCTAAGTGCCCCCCCAGCACCGTAACTATTCCTATAGCTCCCCCCCAGCCCCCTAAGTGCCCCCCCAGCCCCCTAACTGCCCCCCCCCCCCACAGATGCCCCGCATCTGGCTGGATTACTGCCAGTTCCTGGCCGACCAGGGCCGCATCACCCGCACCCGCCGCACCTTCGACCGGGCGCTGCGGGCGCTGCCCGTCACCCAGCACCACCGCCTCTGGCCCCTCTACCTGCAGTTCGTGCGGCGCCACCCGCTGCCCGAGACCGCCGTGCGCGTGTACCGCCGCTACCTCAAGGTACGGGGGGGGCACGGGTGGCACCCCGGGGCGGTGGCACCCTCTGTGGTGGCACGCCGGGGCAGTAGTATAGTCAGTAGGGGCACCCCGGGGCCTTGACACGCTCTGTGGTGGCACCATAGGGTCGTGACGTGCCCAGTGGTGGCACCTGTGATGGTGTCATACCCAGTAGTGACACCCTGGGGCAGTGGCACACCCTGTGGTGGCACCTTAGGGCGATGGCATACTCTGTAGTGGCACTCTAGGACCATGGCACGCTCCACAGTGGCACCCTGGGGCGGTGGCATGCCCAGTGGTGGCACCCTGGGGCGGTGGCGTGCTCTGTGGTGGTACCCTGGGACCATGGCACACTCCACAGTGGCACCCTGGGGCGGTGGCATGCCCAGTGGTGGCACCCTGGGGCGGTGGCATGCTCTGTGGTGGTACCCTGGCACCATGGCACGCTCCACAGTGGCAGCCTAGGGTGGTGGCATGCCCAGTGGTGGTACCCTGGGGTGGTGGCATGCTCTGTGGTGGTACCCTGGCACCATGGCACGCTCCACAGTGGCAGCCTGGGGTGGTGACATGCCCGGTGGTAGCACCCTCCATGGTGTCACTCCAGGGTGGTGGCACGCTCTGCAGTGGCACTCTGGGGCAGTGGCGCACCAGGATGGTGGCACGCTCTGTGGTGGCATGCCCGGTGGTGACACCCTGGGGTGGTGACACACCTGGTGGTAGCACCCTGGTGCAGTGGCCAGCTCTGTGGTGGCACCCTGGGGTGGTGGTGTAGCCAGTAGTGGCACCCCTGGTGGGGTGACAGGCTCTGTGGTGTCATCCTGGGGTGGGGATACACTCCACAGTGGCACCGTGGGGTGGTGACATGCCCAGTGGTGGCACCTGTGATGGTGTCATACTCTGTGGTGGCACCCTGGGGTGGTGGCACACTTGGTGGTGGCACCCTGGGGTGGCGGTGTAGCCAGTAGTGGTACCCCAGGATGGTGACATGCTCTGTGGTGGCACCCTGGGACCATGGCACACTCCTCAGTGGCAGCCTGGGGTGGTGGCACGCTCCATGGTGGCACCCCGGGGTGGTGGCACCCTGGGGCGATGGCACACCTGGCAATGGCACCCCAGGGTGGTGGCACAACTCCACTGTGGCACTTTGGGGTGCTGGCACACTCTGTGGTGGCAGCCTGGGACCATGGCACACTCCACAGTGGCAGCCTGGGGTGGTGGCACGCTCCATGGTGGCACCCCAGGGTGGTGACACGCTCTGCAGTGACACCTCAGGGTGGTGACACGCTCTGTGGTGGCACCCTGGGACCATGGCACACTCTACAGTGGCACCCTGGGGTGGTGACACGCTCCATGGTGGCACCCTGGGGTGCTGGTGTAGCCAGCAGTGGCACCCTGGGGCGGTGACATGCTCTGTGGTGGCACCCTGGCACCATGGCATGCTCCACAGTGGCAGCCTGGGGCGGTGGCGTGCCCGATGGTGACACCCTGGGGTGGTGGCACTCCTGGTGGTAGCACCCTGGTGCAGTGGCATGCTCTGTGGTGGCACCCTGGGGTGGTGGCATGGGACAGAGGTGGCAGGGGACAGGGACAGAGGTGCCAAGGCCAGCGCTGGCAGCGGGTGTTCCCAGCGGGGCCGGGGCAGGCTGGGTGTCACCGGGGCGGGGTTGGGGGCACGGCCAGGGGCCGTGGGGTCCCTGTGCCCCCCAGGGTGGTGGCCCCGGTGCCAGCGCTGTCCCCTGTCCCCTGCCAGCTGTGCCCCGAGGGCGCGGAGGAGTTCGTGGGGTACCTGCGCTCCGCGGGGCGCCTGGGCGAGGCGGCCGCCCGCCTGGCACGGCTCGTCAATGACAGCACCTTCGTGTCCCGGGAGGGCAAGTCCAACTACCAGGTGGGGGCTGGGGGGGCACCCATGGGTGGGGGGGGCACCCAGGGGTGTGGAGGGGGACCCAGGGGTGGGGGGGGGGACCTAGGGGTGCTGGGGGGAGTGGCAGGGGGGGGACCTGGGGGTGATGGGGGGGGCACACAGGGGTGATGGGGGGTTGTGGGGGCACCCATGGGTGCTGGGGGGGGACCCAGGGATGCTGGGGGTACCCAGGGGTGGTGGGGGGTTGTGGGGGCACCCGGGGGTGCTGAGGGGAGTGGGGGGGGGCACCCAGGGGTGCTGGGGGGGGATCCAGTGGTGGTGGGTGGGTGAGTGAGGGGGACCCAGGGGTGCTGGGGGGGCACCCAGGGGTGCTGGGGGGAGGTAGGGGGCACCCAGGGGTGCTGGGGGGTTCAGGGCAGTGTTGGGGGGTTCAGGGAGCACCCATGGGTGCTGGGGGTGTTCAGGGGGGTTCAGGGGGCACCCATGGGTGCTGGGGGGTTCAGGGGGCACCCATGGGTGCTGGGGGTGTTCAGGGGGGTTCAGGGGGCACCCATGGGTGCTGACCCCCCCTTTGTCCCCCCCCAGCTGTGGCAGGAGCTGTGCGAGCTGCTCTCGCAGCACCCCGGGGTCCCTGCAGGTTCAGGGGGGTTCAGGGGGCACCCATGGGTGCTGGGGGTGTTCAGGGGGGTTCAGGGGGCACCCATGGGTGCTGATCCCCCCCTTTGCCCCACCCCCCAGCTGTGGCAGGAGTTGTGCGAGGTGCTCTCGCAGCACCCCGGGGGTCCTGCATGTCCTGGGGTCTCCCATGGGTGCTGGGGGATTTGGGGGGGTTCAGGGGGCACCCATGGGTGCTGGGGGGGTTCAGGGGGGTTCAGGGGGCACCCATGGGTGCTGACCCCCCCCTTTCCCCCCCCCCCCCAGCTGTGGCAGGAGCTGCGCGAGCTGCTCTCACAGCACCCCGGGGTCCCTGCAGGTTCAGGGGGGTTCAGGGGTCACCCAGGGGTGCTGGGGGTGTTGAGGGGGGTTCAGGGAGCACCCATGGGTGCTGACCCCCCCCTTTCCCCCCCCAGCTGTGGCAGGAGCTGTGCGAGCTGCTCTCGCAGCACCCCGGCCGCGTGGGGCCCCTGGACGCGGGCGCCATCATCCGGGGGGGCCTCACCCGCTTCACGGACCAGCGCGGGCGCCTCTGGGGGGCCCTGGCCGACTGCTACATCCGCAGCGGCCACCTCGAGAAGGTGACGTGTCCCCAAGTGCCACCCCACGGCCACCCGCCCTCGGCCACCGCCACCAGGGCCACCCCAGAGCCTGTCCCCTGTCCCTCACCCCCCACCAAGGACACCAGCTCCCCGCTTCCCCCTGCCCCAAAGCCACCCCAGGGCCACCAAGGGGCTGGTTTCTGTCCCCAGGGCCACCACAGGGCCTGTCCCCAACGCCACCGCAAGGCCACCACCCCCTCCGGTTCCCCACCCTCAAAGCCACCCCAAGGCCACCAAGGGGCTGGTTTCTGTCCCCAGGGCCACCCCCAGCACCCATCCCCTGTCCCCAAAGCCACCCCAGGGCCACCAAGGGGCTGGTTTGTGTCCCCAGGGCCACCACAGGGCGCATCCCCTGTCCGCAGGGCCACCAAGGTCCTGGGTTTCTGTCCCCAAGGCCACCCCAGCACCCATCCCCTGTCCCCAACGCCACCCCAAGGCCACCACCCCTCTGATTCCCCCCCTCCCAAAGCCACCCCAGGGCCACCAAGGGGCTGGTTTCTGTCCCCAGGGCCACCACAGGGC
Source organism: Nyctibius grandis (assembly GCF_013368605.1). Classification (NCBI taxonomy): domain Eukaryota; kingdom Metazoa; phylum Chordata; class Aves; order Nyctibiiformes; family Nyctibiidae; genus Nyctibius; species Nyctibius grandis. Next base: position 20,934 of record NW_027167501.1, read on the forward strand.
CCATTCCCTGTCCCCAACAAGGCCACCACCCGCTTGATTCCCCAAACCCACCCCAGGGCCACCCCAGCACCCGTTCCCTGTCCCCAGCGCCACCCCAAGGCCACCAAGGGTCTGGTTTCTGTCCCCAGGGACACCACAGGGCCCATCCCCTGTCCCCAGAGCCACCAAGGTTCTGGGATTCTGTCCCCAAGGCCACCACAGTGCTCGTCTCCTGTCCCCATGTCACCCCAGGGCCACCACAGCACCCGTCCCCTGTCCCCAGAGCCACCAAGGTCCTGGGTTTCTGTCCCCAAGGCCACCCCAGCCCCTGTCCCCCACCCCACTGCCACCAGAGTCCCAGGCTTCTGTCCCCAACCCAGGGCCACCACCGTGCCCATCCCCTGTCCCCCCGTCACCCTGGAGCCACCACAAACACGGGCCCCTGTCCCGCTGTCACCCCAGAGTCACCCCCTGTCCCCAGAGCCACCACCCCCCCAATCCCCTGTCCCCATGTCACTCAGAAGCCACTCCCCCATCCCCTGTCCCCAAACCACCCCAGAGCCACCCCCCCAATTCCTTGTCCCCAAAGCCACCACTGCCCTAGTCACCTGGCCCCATGTCACTCAGGAGCCACCCCCCTCTCAATCCCTTGTCCCCAGAGCCACCCCTCCCAATTCCTTGTCCCCAAAGCCACCACCACCCCAGTCCCCTGTCCCCATGTCACTCAGAAGCCACCCTCCCCAGTCCCATGTCCCCAAACCACCCCAGAGCCACCCCCCTGAATTCCTTGTCCCCAAAGCCACCCCCCCATCCCCTGTCCCCAAACCACCCCAGAGCCACCCCCCCAATTCCTTGTCCCCAAGGCCACCACCCTCCCCTGTCCCCATGTCACCCCACAGCCACCAGCCCCCCAATCCCCTATTCCCCCCTGCTCAGACCCCACCACCCTGGGGCGCTCCGTCCCTGTCCCCCCCAGCCCAGTGTCCCCACCATGGTGTCCCCAGCCCCGTGTCCCCCCCGCGGTGTCCCCAACCCGGTGTCCCCCCCGGGGTGTCCCCGCAGGCCCGGGACGTGTACGAGGAGGCGGTGCAGACGGTGATGACGGTGCGGGACTTCACGCAGGTCTTCGACAGCTACGCCCGCTTCGAGGAGAGCGTCATCGCCGCCAAGATGGAGACGGCCGCCGAGCTGGGCCGCGACGAGGACGGTGAGGGGGGGCTTGTGCCTCAGTTTCCCCCCAAAATAGTGAGTTTGGGGGGCCCCTGCCCCAGTTTCCCCCAAAAAACGGGGAGTTTGGGGGTCTCGTGCCTCAGTTTCCCCAAAAAATGGGGAGTTTAGGGGTGCCCTGTGTCACTTTTCCTCCAAAAAGAGTGAGTTTGGGGGGTCTCGTGCCTCAGTTTCCCCCCAAAAATGGGGAGTTTGGGGGTCTCGTGCCTCAGTTTCCCCCAAAACCAGGGAGTTTGGGGGTCTCGTGCCTCAGTTTCCCCCAAAAATTGTGGCTTTGGGGGTCTCATGCCTCAGTTTCCCTCTAAAAACAGGGAGTTTGGGGGTCTCGTGCCTCAGTTTCCCCCCAAAACGGAGTTTGGGGGTCTCGTGCCTCAGTTTCCCCCTTAAAAAACAGGGAGTTTGGGGGTCTTGTGCCTCAGTTTCCCTCAAAAATGGGGAGTTTGGGGGTCTCGTGCCTCAGTTTCCCCAAAAACGGGGAGTTTGGGGGTCTCGTGCCTCAGTTTCCCCCCAAAATTGTGGCTTTTGGGGCGCCCTGCCTCAGTTTCCCCCCAAAAACGGTGAGTTTGGGGGGTCTCGTGCCTCAGTTTCCCCCAAAAAATGGGGAGTTTGGGGGTCTCGTGCCTCAGTTTCCCCCAAAATGGGGAGTTTGGGGGTCTCGTGCCTCAGTTTCCCCCAAAATGGGGAGTTTGGGGGTCTCGTGCCTCAGTTTCCCCAAAAACAGGGAGTTTGGGGGTCTCGTGCCTCAGTTTCCCCCCAAAATGGGGAGTTTGGGGGTCTCGTGCCTCAGTTTCCCCCAAAATGGGGAGTTTGGGGGTCTCGTGCCTCAGTTTCCCCAAAAACAGGGAGTTTGGGGGTCTCGTGCCTCAGTTTCCCCCCAAAATGGGGAGTTTGGGGGTCTCGTGCCTCAGTTTCCCCCAAAATGGGGAGTTTGGGGGTCTCGTGCCTCAGTTTCCCCAAAAACAGGGAGTTTGGGGGGCTCGTGCCTCAGTTTCCCCCCCCCAAGGGTGACTTTGGGGTCCCCTGGGGCTCACTGTCACCTCACCCCTCACCCCTGGGTGCACCCAGCACCCTAGGTGTCCCCAGACCCCCTGTCCCCACCCCAGAGGACACCCAGTGCCCCGTGTGGGTGCTGGTCACCTTGTCCCCATGTGTGCCGTGGTCACCCTGTCCCCACATGTCCCTTGACTCCCTGTCCTGTCCCCAAGTGTCCCCACCCCAAGACATCTCCAGCACCCTGGGGTCACCCTGGGCATCCCCAGACCCCCTGTCCCCACCCCAGGGGACACCCAGCGCCCTGTGTGGGTGCCGGTCACCCCATCCCCACGTGTCCCCTGGTCACCCTGTCCCCCTGTGTCCCCTGGTCACCCTGTCCCCATGTGTCCCCAGACCCCCTGTCCCCACCCCAAGACACCCCCAGCACCCTGGGGGGATCCTGGTCACCCCGCAGGGGACACCCAGCGCCCCATATGGGTGCTGGTCACCCCATCCTGACATGTCCCCATGTGTCCCCACGGTGTCCCCAGAGGAGGTGGACCTGGAGCTGCGCCTGGCGCAGGCACTGGTCACCCCGGGTGTCCCCAGACCCCCTGTCCCCACCCCAGAGGACACCCAGTGCCCCGTGTGGGTGCTGGTCACCTTGTCCCCATGTGTCCCCACATGTCCCCAGAGCCTCTGTCCCCACCCCAAGACACCTCCAGCACTCTGGGGTCACCCCGGGTGTCCCCAGACCCCCCGTCCCCACCCCGGGGGACACCCAGCGCCCCATATGGGTGCCGGTCGCCTTGTCCCCACGTGTCCTGACGTGTCCCCATGTGTCGCCACGGTGTCCCCAGAGGAGGTGGACCTGGAGCTGCGCCTGGCGCGCTTCGAGCAGCTGGTGGCCCGGCGCCCGCTGCTGCTCAACAGCGTCCTCCTGCGCCAGAACCCCCACAACGTGCACGAGTGGCACAAGCGGGTGCAGCTGTACCAGGGCCAGCCCCAGCAGGTGGGCACGCGGCGGGGGGACGTGGGGACACGGGGGGGGACGTGGGGACACCGGGGGGACATGGGGACGTGGTGGGCGATGTGGGGACATGGGGACATGGTGGGGACACGGACGTGGGGACACGGTGGGGACGTGGTGGGGACGTGATGGGGATGTAGTGGGGGACGTGGTGGGGACACGGTGGGGGACGTGGGGACACGGGGGGGACGTGGGGACACGGGGGGGGACATGGTGGGGGACATGGGGACGTGGTGGGGAACGTGGTGGGGACACGGTGGGGGACATGGGGACATGGTGGGGAACACGGGGATGTGGTGGGGGACACGGTGGGGGGACATGGGGGACGTGGCAGGGATATGGGGACACGGGGACACGGGGATGTGGTGGGCGACGTAGTGGGGGACGTGGGGACACGGGGGACGTGGTGGGGGACACAGTGGGGGACAAGGTGGGGATGTGGTGGGGACATGATGGGGGACATGGGGACGTGGTGGGGGACACGGGGATGTGGTGGGGGATGTGGTCGGGACACGGGGACATGGTGGGGACGTGGTGGGGGACATGGGGGATGTGGGGGACACGGTGGGGGACAAGGTGGGGGACACGGTGGGAGACGTGGCGGGGACACAGTGGGGATGTGGTGGGGGACATGGGACATGGTGAGGGACGTGGCAGGGACATAGTGGGGGACACGGGGGACGTGGCAGGGACACGGGGACACTGGGGTCATGGGGGACGTAGTGGGGGATGTGGTGGGGACGTGGCAGGGGACATGGTGGGGGACACGGGGACGTGGTGGGTGACATAGTGGGGGACGTGGTGGGGGACACGGGGACGTGGTGGGGGACACGGGGACGTGGTGGGGGACAAGGTGGGGACATGATGTGGTGGGGGACACGGTGGGGACATAGGGACGTGGGCAGCGTAGTGGGGGGCGTGGTGGGGACACGGTGGGGACACGGTGGGGACATGGTGGGGACATAGTGGGGAACACGGGGACATAGTGGGGGACATGATGGGAACATGGTGGGGGACGTGGCAGGGACACAGGCGACACTGGGGGATGTGGCGGGGACACTGGGGGACACAGTGGGAGACGTAGTGGGGATGTGGCAGGGACATGGTGGGGGACACGGGGACACAGTGGGGACGTAGGGGACATGGTGGGACACGTAGCAGGGACACGTGGCGGGGACGTGGTGGGAGACGTGGCAGGGACACGGTGGGGGACATGGCTGGGACATGGTGGGGGACATGGTGGGGGACGTGGTGGGGACGTGGGACACAGGGACATTGGGGTGGGTGTAGGGGGACATGTGGGGACATGGGAGTGAGTACAGGGGACACTTGGGGACATTGGGGCGGGTGTAGGGGACATGTGGGGACCCCAGAATGCGTATAGGGGACATACAGGGACAGTGGGGTGGACAGGAGGGGACGCGGGTGGACGTGGGGACAGTGGGGTGGACACGAGGGGACACCCTTGGTGCTGCAGGGTGGGTACCGGGGGGGGGGGCACATGGGGACAGCGGGGGGGGGGGGTTGACGTGTCCCTACGTGTCCCTACGTGTCCCTGACGTGTCCCCGCGTGTCCCCAGATCATCCGCACCTACACGGAGGCCGTGCGCACGGTGGAGCCCGCCAAGGCCACCGGGCGTCCCCACGGGCTCTGGGTGGCCTTCGCCCGCTTCTACGAGGACAACGGGCAGCTGGACGACGTGAGGGGACACCCGCGTCCCCAACCCCCCTGTCCCCGTGTCCCCCAGACCCTGACTGTCCCCCCTGTCCCCCAACCCTCCTGTCCCCATGTCCCCCCGGCTGTCCCCTCTGTCCCCTCTGAACCCCCACTGTCCCCCAGTGTCCCCCCAACCCTGACTGTCCCCAATGTCCCCCCAACCCTGACTGTCCCCCATGTCCCCCAGACCCTGACTGTCCCTTCTGTCCCCCAACCCTGACTGTGTCCCCAGACCCTGACTGTGTCCCCAAACCCTGACTGTCCCCTCTGTCCCCCAACTCCCCTGTCCCCGTGTCCCCCAGACCCCGACTGTCCCCTCTGAACCCCCACTGTCTCCCAATGTCCCCCCACCCCTGACTGTCCCTTTGTGTCCCCCACCCCCTGACTGTCCCCTCCAGTGTCCCCCCACCCCCTGAGTGTCCCCTGTCTCCCCCAGATCCTGTCCTGAGTCCCCAAACCCTGACTGTCCCCAGGTGTCCCCAAACCCTGAATGTCCCTTTTGTCCCCCACCCCCTGTCTGTCCCCGCCGTGTCCCCAAACCGTGACAGTCCCCCCACATCCCCCAACCCCTCCCTGTCCCCACCATGTCCCCAGACCCTCACTGTCCCCTGGTGTCCCCAAACCTTGACAGTCCCCTCTGTGTCCCCCCAGACGCTGTCTTGTGTCCTCAAACCCAGAGTGTCCCCACCGTGTCCCCAAACCCTCACTGTCCCTTGTGTCCCCCCCAACCCTGACAGCCCCCCATGTCCCCCCACTGTCCCCCTCACCCCCTGACCGTCCCCCCTGTGTCCCCAGGCCCTGACTGTCACCAGGCCCTGACAGCCCCCCCATGTCCCCCTCGCCCCCTGACTGTCCCCTGTGTCCCCAAATCCTGACTGGCCCTTTGTGTCCCCCACCCTCTGACTGTCCCCTCCAGTGTCCCCTCATCTCCTGACTGTCCCCCAGACCCTGACTGTCCCTTCTGTCCCTAGGCTCTGGCAGCCCCCCCTGTCCCCCCCTCACCCCCTGACTCTCCCCCCTGTCCCCAAACCCTGACCGTCCCCCATGTGTCCCCACCCCTGGCTGTCCCCCCGTCCCCAAACCCTGACTCTTCCCTGTGTCCCCAAACCCCCCTGTCCCCCGTGTCCCCCAGACCCTGCCTGTCCCCTGTGTCCCCACCCCTGCCTGTCCCCTGTGTCCCCAGGCCCTGGCAGCCCCCCCATGTCCCCCTCACCCCCTGACTGTCCCCTGTGTCCCCATCCCTGACTGTCCCCCATGTCCCCCTTACCCCCTGACTGTCCCCCTGTCCCCAAACCCTGACTGTCCCTTCTGTCCCCAGGCCCTCACAGCCCCCCCATGTCCCCCTCACCCCCTGCCTGTCCCCTGTGTCCCCACCCCTGCCTGTCCCCATGCCCTGACTGTCCCCTCTGTCCCCAGGCCCTCACAGCCCCCCCGTGTCCCTCCCTCACCCCCTGCCTGTCCCCTGTGTCCCCCTCACCCCCTGCCTGTCCCCCGTGTCCCCAGGCCCGCACCATCCTGACCAAGGCCACCCGTGTCCCCTTCCGCCACGTCGAGGACCTGGCCGCCGTGTGGTGCGAGTTCGGCGAGATGGAGCTGCGGCACGGCCACCACGAGGAGGCGCTGCGCGTCCTGCGGGTGCGGGGACACGGGGGGACACCGGGGTCACCGGGGTCACCTGACGGGACATCTGGGTCACCTAAGGGGACAGCTGGGTCACCTAAGGTCACCTGGGTCACCTGACGGGGCATTTGTGTCCCTGACGGGGCATTTGTGTCACCTAAGGGGACATTGGGTCCCTGACAGGGCATTTGTGTCACCTAAGGGAACATTTGTGTCCTTAACGGGACATTTTTGTCATCTAAGGGGACATCTGGGTCCCCAAATGGGGCATTTGTGTCCCCAAAGGGGACATCTATGTCCCTAACAGCACATTTGTGTCACCTAATGGGACATCTGGGTCCCTGATGGGGCATTTGTGTCCCCAAACAGGACATCTGGGTCCCCAGACGGGACATTTGTGTCACCTAAGGGGACATCTATGTCACCTAATGGGACATCTGGGTCCCTAACAGGACATTGGTGTCCCCAAACAGGACATTTGGGTCCCCAGACAGGACATTTGTGTCACCTAACAGGGCACTTGTGTCCCCAAATGGGACATTTGTGTCACTTAACGGGACATCTCTGTCCCCTAATGTGACATCTGTGTCCCTAATGGGACATTTGTGTCCCCTAACGTGGCATCTGTGTGCCCTAATGGGACATCTGTGTCCCTGACGGGGCATTTGTGTCCCCAAACAGGACATCTGGGTCCCCAGATGGGGCATTTGTGTCACCTAAGGGGACATCTATGTCACCTAATGGGACATTTGGGTCCCTGATGGGGCGTTTGTGTCCCCAGACAGGACATGTGGGTCCCCAAACGGGACACTTGTGTCACCTAACAGGGCACTTGTGTCCCCAAATGGGACATTTTTGTCCCTAAAGGGGACATCTATGTACCTAAGACGACATTCGTGTCACCTAAGGTGGCATCTGTATCCCCTAATGGGACATCTGTGTTCCTGACGGGACATTCGTGTCACCTGAGAGGGCACTTGTGTCCCCAAACGGGACGTTTAAGTTCCCAACGGAACATTTGTGTCACCTAATGGGACATCTGTGTCCCTGATGGGGCATTTGTGTCCCCAAACAGGACATGTGGGTCCCCAGACAGGACATTTGTGTCATCTAAGGGGACATCTGTGTCCCCCAATGGGACATTTGTGTCACTTAAGGGGACATTTGTGTCATGTAACGGGACATCTATGTCCCTAGCAGGACATTTGTGTCCCCAAACAGGACGTGTGGGTCCCCAGACGGGACATTGGTGTCACTTAACAGGGCACTTGTGTCCCCAAATGGGATATTTGTGTCCCCAAACGGGACATCTGGGTCCCCAAACGGGACACTTGTGTCACCCAACAGGGCACTTGTGTCCCCAAAAGGGACATTTGTGTCACCTAAGGGGACATTTGTGTCCCTTAACGGCCCTTTCGGCTCCTTTAACGGGGCGCTTGGGCCCCATAAACACATCGAGGCTGAACAGGGGGATGGGGGGGGGGTCCCGGGGGGGTTTGGGGACATCGGTGACCCCCCCGTGTCCCCCCCAGAAAGCCACCGCGCTGCCGGCCCGCCGGGCCGAGTACTTCGACGCCTCCGAGCCCGTCCAGAACCGGCTCTACAAGTCGCTCAAGGTGTGGGCCATGCTGGCCGACCTGGAGGAGAGCCTGGGCACCTTCCAGGTGGGCACCCCCACCCCCCCGAGACCCCCCCCAGCACCCTGAAACCCCCCCCAGGACCCCCCAGGACCCCAAACCCCTGCGGGGACACCCTGGCAACCCCAAACCCCCTGGGCCCCCCCACCCCGGGCACCCCAAAGCCCTGCAGGGACCCACCTGGCCCCCCCTTGGCACCCCAAACCCACCAGGGACCCCCACCTCAGCACCCCAAAACCCTGTGGGGACCCCCCAGCACACCTCAGCACCCCAAACCCCCTCCCTGCACACCCCAGCACCCGCAAACCCCCGTGGGAACCCCCCCCTGGAACCCCTCCAGCACCCCAAAACCTCCCAACACCCCCCCAGCACCCTAAAACCCCCCTGCACCTGCCTGGGACCCCCCCCAGCACCCCAAAACCCTACGGGGACCCCCCTGGCACCCCAAAACCCCCCTGCACCTCCCCCAGCACCCCAAAACCCTGCGGGGACTCCCCCTGGCACCCCAAAACCCCCCTGTACCTCCCCCAGCACCCCAAAACCCTGCGGGGACCCCCCCCCCGGCACCCCAAAACCCCCCGGGACCCCACTGGCACCCTGAACTCCTGTGGGGACCCCCCCAGCACCCCAAACCCCCTGGGACCCCCTGGCAACCCCAAAACCCCCCAGGACACCCTGGGACCCCCCCAGCACCCTGTTGTCCCCTGGGGGTTCCCTTGTGTCCGTTCTGGGTTGTCCCCCCCCCGCCCGGGGGCACCCCCCTCCCCCTGGCACCCTCCTGACCCCCCTGGGGTGTGGGGCGGTGGGTGCTGACCCCCCCCCTGGGTGCTGGGTGGTGGGTGCTGACCCCCCCTGGGTGCTGGGTGGTGGGTGCTAACCCCCCCAGGGTGCTGGGTGGTGGGTGCTGACCCGGTGGTGGGTGCTGACCCCGGTGGTGGGTGCTGACCCTCCCGGGGTGCCAGGTGGTGGGTGCTGACCCCCGGCGGTGGGTGCTGACTCCCCCTGGGTGCTGGGTGGTGGGTGCTGACCCCGGTGGTGGGTGCTGACCCCCCCTGGGTGCTGGGTGCTGACCCCGGCGGTGGGTGCTGGGTGGTGGGTGCTGACCCCGGTGGTGGGTGCTGACCCCCCCTGGGTGCTGGGTGGTGGGTGCTGACCCCCCCTGGGTGCTGGGTGCTGACCCCCGGTGGTGGGTGCTGACCCCCCCTGGGTGCTGGGTGCTGACCCCCGGCAGTGGGTGCTGACTCCCCCTGGGTGCTGGGTGGTGGGTGCTGACCCCCCCTGGGTGCTGGGTGCTGACCCCCCCTGGGTGCTGGGTGCTGACCCCCGGCGGTGGGTGCTGACTCCCCCTGGGTGCTGGGTGGTGGGTGCTGACCCCGGTGGTGGGTGCTGACCCCCCCTGGGTGCTGGGTGCTGACCCCCGGTGGTGGGTGCTGACCCCCCCTGGGTGCTGGGTGCTGACCCCCGGCAGTGGGTGCTGACCCCCCCTGGGTGCTGGGTGGTGGGTGCTGACCCCCGCTGGGTGCTGACCCCCCCTGGGTGCTGGGTGCTGACCCCCGGCGGTGGGTGCTGACTCCCCCTGGGTGCTGGGTGGTGGGTGCTGACCCCCCCTGGGTGCTGGGTGCTGACCCCCCCTGGGTGCTGGGTGCTGACCCCCGGCGGTGGGTGCTGACTCCCCCTGGGTGCTGGGTGGTGGGTGCTGACCCCCCCTGGGTGCTGGGTGCTGACCCCCCCTGGGTGCTGGGTGCTGACCCCCGGCGGTGGGTGCTGACTCCCCCTGGGTGCTGGGTGGTGGGTGCTGACCCTGGTGGTGGGTGCTTACCCCCCCTGGGTGCTGGGTGGTGGGTGCTGACCCCGGTGGTGGGTGCTGACCGCCCCTGGGTGCTGGGTGCTGACCCCCGGCGCTGGGTGCCCCCCCCCCAGTCCACCAAGGCGGTGTACGAGCGCATCCTGGACCTGCGCATCGCCACCCCCCAGATCGTCATCAACTACGGGCTCTTCCTGGAGGAGCACGGCTACTTCGAGGAGAGCTTCAAGGTGGGGGGCACCCTAGGGTGGGGGGGGGCACCCTGGGGTGGGGAAGGGGCTGGGGACACCATGGGGAGGAGGCTGGGGACACCCCAAGGCAGGGAGGGGGCTGGGAGCACCCCGGGGAGGAGGCTGGGACACCCCTGGGAGCACCCTGGGGTGGGGGGGCACCCTGGGGTGGGGGGGGGCTGTGGGCAACCCTGGGGGCACCCCGAGGTGGGGAGGGGGCTGGGGACACCAGGGCAGGGGGGGCTGGGGGCACCCTGGGGTGGGGAAGGGGCTGGGGACACCAGGGCAGGGGGGGCTGGGGGCACCCTGGGGTGGGGAAGGGGCTGGGGACACCAGGGCAGGGGGGGGCTGGGGGCACCCTGTGGTGGGGAGGGGGCTGGGGACACTCCTGGGGGCACCTTGTGGTGGGGAGGGGGCTGGGGGCACCCATGGGGGCACCCTGTGGTGGGGAGGGGGCTGGGGACACCAGGGGGAGGGGCTGGGGGCACCCCTGGGGGCACCCTGAGGTGGGGAGGGGACTGGGGACACCATGGGGGCACCCTGAGGTGGGGAGGGGGCTAGGGACAGGAGTAGCAGAGGTGGTGACAGTGGTGACAGACAGCAGTGGCAGGGTGGTGCCAGGGGTGGTGGCAGGAGTGACGGGTGGTGGCAGGGCTGGTGGCAGGGTGGTGGCAGGGTGAAGGCAGGGGCAGTGGCAGTGGTGCCAGGGGTGGTGGTAGGGTGGTGATGGGTGGTGGCAGGGTGGTGGCAGGGGTGTCAGGGGGTGTCAGGGTGGTGACAGTGGAGGCAGGGGTAGTGGCAGCGGTGCCAGGGGTGGTGGCAGGGTGGTGATGGGTGGTGGCAGGGTGGCATTGGGGTGGCACTGGCATGGTGGCAGGGTGACAGTGGTGCCCCCCGTGGTGGCAGGGGTGGTGCTGGGTGGCAGGGTGGCACTGGGGTGGTGGCAGGGGTGACAGCAGTGCCCCCCATGGTGGCAGGGTAGTGCTGGGGGGGGCGGCATTGGGGTGGTGGCAGGGTGGTGCGGGGGGGCGGCAGGGATGGCAGGGTGGTGCCAGGGGTGGTGGCAGCGGTGTCAGGGGTGGTGGCAGGGTGGCATTGGGGTGGTGGCAGGGTGGTGGCAGGGTGTCAGGGGTGATGACGGGTGACAGCGGTGACCGCCGTGGTGGCAGGGTGGTGCCAGTGGGTGGCAGGGGTGACACTGGGGTGGTGGCAGGGTGGCACTGGGGTGGTGGCAGGGTGGTGACAGGGTGCCCCCCCCCCCGTGGCAGGCGTACGAGCGCGGCATCGCGCTGTTCCGGTGGCCCAACGTGGCGCCCGTGTGGCACAGCTACCTGGGCAAGTTCGTCACCCGCTACGGCGGGCGCAAGCTGGAGCGGGCGCGGGACCTGTTCGAGCAGGCGCTGGACGGGTGCCCCCCCCGCTATGCCAAGGGTAGGTGGGGGTCAGGGTGGGGGGGGGTGCATAGGGTGGGTGTAGGGTGGGCGTGGGGGCAGGGGGGGTCAGGGTGGGGGGTGTGGGGTGGGTATAGGGTGGGTATAGGGTCAGGGTGGGTGTGGGGGGGTGTGGGGTGGGTATAGGGTGTGCGTGGGGTCAGGGTGGGTGTTGGGGGGGATGTGGGGTGGGTGTGGGGCAGAGGGGGGGTGGGTTTAGGGGTGGGTGCCAGGCCGGTGCCCGTGGGTGAGCGCCCAACTGCCCCCTGAGCCCAGCACCCCTGGGCGTCACTCTGGGTGTTGCGACGGGGCACCCAGACCCCCTGGGCACCCACTTGGGCACCCGTCAGCCCCCTCAGCCCCCCTAGTTACCCCTGTGGGCACCCAACACCCCTGGGCACCCTCCTGGGCACCCCCCTGGGCACCCAACACCCCTGGGCACCCATCAGGGCACCCCCCATCCTTGGGTGTTGCATTGGGGCATCCACCACCTGTGAGCACCCACTCACCCCAATGTGGCGGCACCCCTGGGTGCTGCTGGGTGCTGCTGGGTGCTGGTGGGTGCATGTTGAAGCATCCAACACCTCTAGGCACCTCCCTGGGCACCCAACACCCCTGGGCACCCGTCAGGGCACCCCACACCCCTGTGTCTGCTCTGGGGCATCTACCATCTGTGAGCACCCACTCACCCCAATGTGGGGGCACCCCTGGGTGCTGGTGGGTGCTGACAGGTGCTGGTGGGTGCATGTTCGAGCACCCAGCACCCCTGGGCACCCCGTTGGGCAACCCTCAGCCCCCTCAACCCCTCCTCATCCCCCACCCCGGGCACCCCTGTGGGCACCCATCAGGGCATGCAGCGCTCCTGGGCACCCCTGAGCACCCACTCACCCCACCTTTGGGGACACGGGGGCACCCCTGGGTGCTGATGGGTGCATGTTGGGGCACCCATGGGTGCATGTTGGAGCACCCAACACCTCTAGGCACCTCCCTGGGCACCCAACACCCCTGGGCACCCCCCTGGGCACCCATCAGGGCACGCAGCATCCCTGGGCACCCCTCAGCCCCATTTTACTCCTCACCTTGAGCACCCCTTAGCACCCCCCAATGTTAGGGCACCCCTGGGTGCATGTTGGAGCACCCAACACCTCTAGGCACCTCTCTGTGCACCCAACACCCCTGGGCACCCCTCTGGGCACCCATCAGGGCACGCAGCACCCTGGGCACCCCTGAGCACCCGCTTACTCCACCTTTGGGAACACGGGGGCACCCCTGGGTGCTGGTGGGTGCTGATGGGTGCCGTGGGTGCCCGCAGACATCTTCCTGCTGTATGCGGGGCTGGAGGAGCGCTGGGGGCTGGCGCAGCACCTGTGCTGTCCTGGGCACCCATCGGGGCACCCAGCACCCCTGGGCACCCACTTGAGTGCATGTTGGGACCCCCAGCACCCCCGGGTGTTGCATTGGAGCACCCAACACCCCTGGGTACCCACTATGGGCACCCATCAGGGCACTCACCCCTCCCTGGGCATCCCTCAGCCCCCTCAACCCCTCCTCATTCCCCACCCCGGGCAGCCCTGTGGGCACCAATGAGGGCACGCAGCACCCTGGGCACCCCTGAGCACCCACTTACTCCACCTTTGGGAACACGGGGGCACCCCTGGGTGCTGGTGGGTGCTGATGGGTGCCGTGGGTGCCCGCAGACATCTTCCTGCTGTACGCGGGGCTGGAGGAGCGCTGGGGGCTGGCACGGCACGCCATGGCGGTGTACGAGCGTGCCACCCGCGCCGTGCTGCCCGCCCAGCGCCCCGCCATGTTCCGCATCTACATCAAACGCGCCGCCGAGCTCTACGGCGTCACCCACACCCGGCCCATCTACCAGAAGGCCATCGAGGTGGGGACACTGGGGACACCGGGGGGACAGGGGGGGACACGGGGTGGGTGGGGGATGTGGGGGACACTGGGTGGGTGTGGGGCTGGTGTGGGGACAGGGGCATGGGGACACCACATAGAGATGGGGACGTGGGGGACAGTGTGTGGGCATGGGGGACACTGGGGTCACTGTGGGCACAGAGACATGGGGGACAGTGGGGATGGGGACATGGGGACACTGTGGGGACAGAGACATGGGGGACAGTGGGGATGGGGACATGGGGGACACTGGGTGGGGGGACGGGGGACATTGGGGATGGGGACACTGTGGGGACAGGCACATGGGGCACAGTGTGGGCACAGGGACATGGGGGACACCATATGGGGCTGGGGACATTGGGGATGGGGACACTGGGGATGGGAGAAGGGACACTGGGGACAGGGACATGGGGGACACTGTGGGGACTGGACAAGGGACACTGGGGATGGGATGAGGGACACGGGACAGGGACAGGGGGACACTGTGTGGGGACAGGGACATGGGGGACACTGTGGGGACTGGACAAGGGACACTGGGGACGGGATGAGGGACACTGGGGACAGGGAACGAGGGACACTGGGGACAGGGACATGGGGGACAGGGTGGGGATTGGACAAGGGACATTGGGGACAGGGACATGGGGGACACTGGGGATGGGGATGAGGGACACTGTGGGGACAGGGACATGGGGGACAGCGCGTGGGGCACAGGGACATGGGGGACACTGGGTGGGTGGTGGGGATAAGGGGGACGGTGTGGGGAGGGGGGTGTGGGGGACAAGGGACACTGCGTGGGGACAGGGGACGAGGGACACTGGGGACAGGGACATGGGGGACACGGGATGGGGACATGGGGACACTGGGGACAGGACAAGGGACGCTGGGGACAGAGACATGGAGGACACGGGATGGGGACATGGGGCACACTGGGCACAGGGACATGGGGGACAGTGCGTGGGGCTGGGGACATGGGGGACACCACATGGGGCTGGGGACATTTGGGACGCTGGGGATGGGGACGTGGGGACAGGGGACGAGGGACACTGTGTGGGGACAGGGACATGGGGACACTGTGGGGATGGTGACATGGGGGACACTGTGGGGATGGGATAAGGGACACGGGATGGGACGAGGGACACTGTGGGGACAGGGACGTGGGGGACAACGTGTGGGGATGGGGACATAGGGGACAAGGGACATTGGGGAGACAGGGACATGGGGACAGCGCGTGGGGCTGGGGACATGGGGAACATCATGTGGGGCTGGGGACATGGGGGACAGTGTGTGGTCACAGGGACGTGGGGGACACGGGATGGGGACATGGGGACACTGTGGGGACAGGGGATGAGGGGGACAGGGCGTGGGGCTGGGGACATGGGGACACTGTGTGGGCATGCGGACATGGGGGTGGGGATGTTCCTCATGGGTGCTGACATCTGCTGTGGGTGCTGGTGTCACCTGTGGATTGTTGATGTCACCCATGGGTGTTGACGTCCATGGTGGGTGCTGACGTCAACCATGGGTGGTGATACCACCCATGGGTTGCTGATGTTCCTCATGGGTTGTCGATGCCCCCATGGGGTGTTGACGTCCCCGGTGGGTGCTGATGTCACCCATGGGTGTCAATGTCACCCATGGGGTGTTGATGTCACCCATGGGGTGTCAATGTCACCCATGGGGTGTTGATGCCACTCATGGATTGTTGATGGGTTGTTGATGCCCCTGTGGGTTGTTGACTTCCCCAGTGGGTGCTGACGTCCCACATGGGTGCTGACGCCCACCATGGGTTGTTGATGGCACCCATGGGTGCTGACGCGCTGACGCCCCCCGGTGGCAGGAGCTGGGGGACGAGGCGGCGCGGGAGCTGTGCCTGCGCTTCGCCGACATGGAGACGCGGCTGGGGGAGGTGGATCGCGCCCGCGCCATCTACACCTACTGCTCCCAGATCTGCGACCCCCGCGTGAGCTGGGGCACCCAGGGGTGGGGGGGGGAGCACCCAGGGGGGTGGGGGGGGCACCCAAGGGTGGGGGGGGC
This sequence comes from Nyctibius grandis, assembly GCF_013368605.1. NCBI lineage: Eukaryota > Metazoa > Chordata > Aves > Nyctibiiformes > Nyctibiidae > Nyctibius > Nyctibius grandis. Next base: position 36,519 of record NW_027167501.1, read on the forward strand.
ACCCAGGGGTGGGGGAGGTGGATCGCGCCCGCGCCATCTACACCTACTGCTCCCAGATCTGCGACCCCCGCGTGAGCTGGGGCACCCATGGGTGGGGGGGGCACCCAGGGGTGGGGGTGTCAGGGATGTCCCCAGGGCCACTTGGGTGGTGTGTGCCAGAATGTCCCCAGGGCTGGGACATCCCTAAGTGCCAGAGATGTCCCCAGTGCCACCTGGATCCCCAGTGCCAGGATGTCCCCAGGGCCACATGGGTGCCCTGGGCCAGGGTGTCCTGGGCCAGGATGTCCCCAAGTGCCAGAGATGTACCCAGTGCCACCTGGATCCCCAGCACCAGAGATGTCCCCTGCACCAGGGATGTCCCCAGGGTTAGGGGTGTCCCCAGGACCACATGGGTGTCCTGTGTCAGGATGTCCCCAGGTGGCAGAGAGGTCCCCAGTGCCACCTGGATCCCCAGTCCCAGGATGTCCCCAGGGCCACATGGGTGCCCTGTGTCAGGATGTCCCCAGTGACAGAGAGGTCCCCAGTGCCAGGGAGGTCCTTGGTGCCACTTGGGTGCCCTGTGCCAGAGATGTCCCCAGCACCAGGGATGTCCCCAGGGTTAGGGATGTCCCTAGTGCCAGGGATGTCCCCAAGGCCACATGGGTGCCCTGTGCCAGGGTTGTCCCCAGATTCATAAGGTGCTTCCAGTGCCAGGATGTCCCCAGGGCCAGGGATGTCCCCAAGGCCACATGGGTCCCCAGGGCCACTTGGGTGCCATGTGCCACGATGTCACCAGTACCAGAGATGTCCCCAAGTGCCAGAGATATCCCCAGTGCCAGGGATGTCCCGAGGGCTGGGATGTCCCCAGGACCACATGGGTGCCATGTGCCAGGATGTCCCCAAGTGCCATAGATGTCCCCAGCGCCAGGCATGTCCCCAGGGTCAGGGATGTCCCCAGTGCCACTTGGGTGCCATGTGCCAGAGTGTCCACAGCACCAGGGCTGTCCCCAAGGCCACATGGGTGCCCAGTACCAGAGATGTCCCTAAGTGCCAGAGATGTCCCCAGTGCCACCTGGATCCCCAGTGCCAGGGCTGTCCCCAGAGCCACATGGGTGCCATGAGCCAGGATGTCCCCAGCACCAGGGATGTCCCGTGTGCCAGGCACGTCCCCAGGGCCGTGAGGTGTCCCCAGCACCCCTGGGTGCCCCTGTGTCCCCCCCCCAGATCACCCCGACCTTCTGGCAGACCTGGAAGGACTTTGAGATCCGCCACGGGAACGAGGACACGATCCGGGAGATGCTGCGGGTGCGCCGGAGCGTCCAGGCCACCTACAACACCCAGGTCAACTTCATGGCCTCCCAGATGCTCAAGGTCTACAGCAACGCCACCGGCACCGGTGAGGGGGCACCCATGGGTGCTGGGTGGGGGGGGGAGCACCTACGGGTGTGGGGTGGTCTTGGGTGTGGGGAGCAGCCATGGGGATGGGGATTGAGTGTGGGGTGGTTATGGGTGTGGGGAGCACCCATGGGGATGGGGAGCACCCATGGGTGCTGGGGAGGGGGGGAGAGAGCACCTATGGGTGCTGGGGAGGTGGGGGGGAGAGAACCTATGGGTGCTGGGGAAGGGGGGAGAGCACCCACGGGTGCTGGGGAGGGGGGGTGTGTGGTTTTGGGTGTGGGGAGCACCCACAGGGACGGCAGGAACCCATGGGGAGCACCCAGGGGTGGTGGGGAAGGGATGTGGGGTGGTCATGGGGGTGGGACGCACCCATGGGTGCTGGGGAGGGGGTGTGGGGTGGTTATGGGGGTGGGACGCACCCATGGGTGCTGGGGAGGGGGTGTGGGGTGGTTATGGGGGTGGGGAGCAGCCATGGGGATGGGGAGCACCCATGGGGATGGCAGGAACCCATGGGGAGCACCCATGGGTGTGGGGAGCACCTACAGCGATGGGAAGCACGCATGGGTGCTAGGGGGGGCACCCATGGGGGGGTGGGGAGTACCTATGGGTGCTGGGGAGTGGGGGTGTGGGGTGGTCTTGGGTGTGGGGAGCAGCCACAGGGTTGGGGAGCACCCACGGGGATGGGGAGCACCCATGGGGATGGCAGGAACCCATGGGAAGCACCCATGGGGATGGGGAGCACCTGTGGGGTGGTCGTGGGTGTGGGGTGCACCCATGGGTGCTGGGAAGGGGGGAGAGCACCCACGGGTGCTGGGGAGGGGGTGTGGGGTGGTCTTGGGTGTGGGGAACATCCATGGGGATGGGGAGCACCCATGGGTGCTAAGGAGGGGGTGTGGGGCTGCCACGGGTTTGGGGAGCACCCATGGGTACCAGGGCCACCCCCAGGCCACCCAGCATGGGCAGGGGGACCTGGGGACCCCCCCTGAGCACCCATGGGTGCCCCCCAGTGTCAGACCTGGCCCCGGGGCAGAGCGGCCTGGACGACATGAAGCTGCTGGAGCAGCGGGCGGAGCAGCTGGCGGCCGACGCGCAGCGGGACACCCCCCGCCCCCCCAAGGTGCTCTTCGTCAGGTGGGTGCTGCCACCCCCAGGGCCACCCCCACCTGGGGACACCCCTGGGGACACCCCCCGGGGACACCCCCAGGGACCTGCTCCTCTGGGACATCCTGTCACCTTCGTGGGGCCACCCTTGTCCCTCCTGGGTCAAGGTCCTCGTGGGTGGGTGTGGGGGGGTGTCACCTCCTTGGGGTCACCTCTCTCACCTTGGGGCCATCTTTGTCACCTCTGTCACCTTGGGGCCACCTCTGTCACTTTGGGACCATCTCTGTCATCTTGGGGTCACCTCTGTCACCTCCTTGGGGCCACCTCTGTCACCTTGGGGTCAGCTCTGTCACCTCCTTGGGGCCAATTCTTTGGGGTCACCTCTGTCACCTTGGGGTCACCTCTCATCTCCTTGAGAACACCTCTGTCACCTTGGGGCCACCTTTGTCATCTCTGTCACCTCCTTGGGGCCACGTGTCACCTCGGGGCCATCTCTGTCACCTCTGTTACCTCCTTGGGGCCACTTCTTTGGGGCCACCACTGTCCCCACCCAATGGCCAGGAGAAGGTCCTTATGGCCAGGTGGGTGGTGTCACCTCCATGGTGTCATCGCTGTCACCTTGGGGTCACCTCTGTCACCTCCATGAGGTCACCTCTGTCCCCCACCCTGTGACCAAGACAAGGTCCTTGTGTTAAGGGGGGTGGGGGTCACCTGTGTCACCTTCATGGGGTCACCTGTCACCTCCATGGGGTCACTTCCTCGGGGTCACCTCTGTCACCTCGGGGTCACCTCTGTCACCTTGGGGTCGCCTCTGTTGCCTCCTTGGGGTCATCTCTGTCACCTTGGGGCCATCTGTGTCACCTCTGTCACCTCCATGGGGCCACCTCTGTCCCCCCCCATTGTCCCCTTGCTCCCATGGCTGCTGTCCCCGCGTCACCCCTGCCCTGCCTGAGCCCCCCTGCCCCGTGGGTGCCCCCCCCCACCCATGGGTGCTCCCCCCCCACCCATGGGTGCTGACGGGGGGGGTGCAGGGCCGAGGGCTCGCGGGAGGCTCTGGCCGCCCTGTCCCAGCAGGGGAACCCCGACGAGATCGACCTGGGGGACGAGGACGAGGCGGAGCCCGACGGTACGGGGGGGGACACGGGGACATGGGGGGACACGGGGGGGGGGGACACGGGGACACGGGGGGGGACATGGAGGGTGACAGCAGAGGACATGGGGGACATGGGCACAGGAGGACTGGGGGACATGGGGACTTGGAGAGGGGACACATTGAGGGGGGACATGGGACACAGGGGGGACACATGGGCCAAACATGGCAGGGGGGGACATGGGGGGACACAGAGGGGGGACATGGGACACATGGGGGGCACGTGGGGACACGGGGGGACAGCAGGGGACATGGGCACAGGAGGACAGGGGACATGGGGGGACATGGAGAGAGGACATGGGACACATGGAGGGGGGACACATGGGCCAAACATGGAGAGGGACATGGGGGGATGGGGGACATGGTAGGGGGGACATGAGGGGGACATGGGGGGACATGGGGACATGAAGGGGGGACATGGGACACATTGGGGCACGTGGGGACACGGGGGACATCAGGGGACATGGGCACAGGAGGACAGGGGACATGGGGACATGGAGGGGGGACATGGGACACATTGGAGGGGGTGTGGAGAGGGACATGGTGACACGGGGGACATGGGGGGGAACATGGCAGGGGGGCCAGGGGGACATGGGGGGACACAGGAGGGGACACGGGGGGGACATGGAGAGACAGCACAGAGTGGGACATGGGGACACGGGGGGGCACATGGGAGTGTGTGGGGGGGACATGGGAGGAGGTGGGGACATGGCAGGGGGACATGGGGGGACAGGAGGGTGACAGGGACATGGCGGGGGGAGGGACGGGGACAGGAGTGGGGACACTGGGGGGGGACATGGGGACACAATATGGCGGGGGGGGGGGACATGTAGGTCCCCAGGGTGCTGGGGGGGGGGGGGGGGCAGACAAGAGGGGGGGGGGCATGGGTCACAGTGGCATTGGGGGGGGACATTGGGGACACCCCCCCCGGTTTGGGGGTCCCTGACCCCCCCCTCCCCCCCCCAGAGGTGCAGCTGGAGCAGAAGCGCGTCCCCTCCTCCCTCTTCGGGGGCCTCAAGGACGACTGACCCCCCCCCTCCCCCACCCACGACCCCCCCCCGGACCTGGACACCCCCTCGCCCATCCCCCCGCTGTCCCTGTGTGTCCCCCCCCCCCATTGTCCCCAGTGTCCCCACCCCCCCACTTAATAAACCCCCTTTTTATGATGCACTTGAGGGGCCCTTTGATCTGGGGGGGGGAGGGGCAAAGGGGGACCCGGGGTGGGGGAGGGGAATGTGGGGGGAGGGGCAAAGGGGGACCCGGGGGTCCGGGGTGGGGGAGGGGAAGCACTTGGGGGGGGGGACACACACCCATCTCATCCCCTCCCCCCACTTCACAGCAGGGACCCCCCCCCAGCACCCACAGCCCCTCCCCCCGCTTTGGGTGCCCCCCCCAAGTGTGCACCCATGGGTGCCCCCCCCCCCACCCCAAGACATCCGGGCACCTTTAAGTTACTTTATTAAGTGACAATGACATTGGGGGGGGGGGGAGGGGACACACACGACCCCCCACCAGCCGCGCGGCCCCTCCCCCACGGGGACCCCTCCCCCTATAGACAAAGGGGGGGGTGGGGCACGAGACACCCCCGGGTCCATATTTGGGGGGGGGGGGGGTGGGGACAGTCACAGCACCTTGGGGACATTGGGGGGGGTGACAGGGCCACACCCCTCTAAAGAGCCCCTCCCCCCCCTGAGGGGGCCCTATGGTGGGGGAGGGGCAGGTGGCTCTTGTCCCCCCCCCATGTCACCGTGTCCCCAAGCCCTGGGGTGGCACCGGGGTGGCACCTCCGTGTCCCCTCTGTCCCCCCCCCCGCTGTGTCACCGTGTCCCCAAACCTCACGGGGTGGGTGGGGGAGGGGCACAGCCCAGGCACTAAGTGGGTGACACCCCCCCCTCCCCCCCCCGTGTCCCCAATGTCCCCAAACCCCGAATATGGCACCAAAATGGGGGGGGGACACACACACTTCACCCCCCCCCCCCCCCCATCTCCCCTTGGTCCTTGTCCCCTCCACCAGTGTCACCCTGTCCCCAACTTTACGGGGGGGGTTTTGGGGGGGGGGTGTCACTCCCTCCCTGCCCCCACCCCATTATTTGGGGGTGCTTTTATGGGGGGGGGGGGGGGGCTTATAGGGCTGCCTCAGGGGTCCCTGGATGGGTGACACCCCCCCTCCCTGCCCTGTCCCCTTCACCCCACCTGTGTCACCCTGTCCCCAACCTTTGGGGGGGGTCACCAGGGTGGGGACACCCCCCCCCTCCCTCACCCCCTCCCCCATTATTGAGCCCCCCCCCCCCATTATTGAGGGGTGCTTTTATGGGGGGGCCCTTATGGGGCTGCCCCAGGGGGTCCCTGGATGGGTGACAAACCCCCCTCCCCCCACCTGTGTCACCCTGTCCCCAACCTTTTGGGGGGTCCCCAAGGTGGGT
>NW_027167502.1:0-40774 GCF_013368605.1 Nyctibius grandis
GGGTCTCAGGGGTCCCGGGGAGTTCCCAGGGGTGCCGGGGGGGGGGTCCCAGGGGTCCCAGGGGTGCCAGGGGGTGCCAGGGGGTCTGGGGGGTGCCATGGGGGTCCCAGGGGTGCCAGGGGGTGCCAGAGGGTGCCAGGGGGTCTGGGGGTGCCAGGGGGTCTCTTGGGTGCCGGGGCTCCCGGGGGGGTCCCAGGGGTGCCTGGGGGGTGCCAGGGGTCGAATGGGTGCCAGGGGGTGCTGGGGGTGTGGGGGACCCAGGGGGTCCCAGGGGTGCCAGGGGGTCCCAGGGGTGCTGGGGGGTGCCGAGGGGTGCCAGGGGTCTGGGGGTGCCAGGGGGTCTGGGGGTGCCAGGGGGTCCCAGGGGTGCTGGGGGGTGCTGGAGGGTGCCAGGGGTCTGGGGGTGCCAGGGGGTCTGGGGGTGCCAGGGGGTCCCAGGGGTGCTGGGGGGTGCTGGAGGGTGCCAGGGGGTCTGGGGGTGCCAGGGGGTCTCTTGGGTGCCGGGGGTCCCGGAGGGGTCCCAGGGGTGCCTGGGGGGTGCCGGGGGTCGAAGTGGTGCCAGGGGGTGCTGGGGGTGCGGGGGGACCCAGGGGGTCCCAGGGGTGCCAGGGGGTTTGGAGGGTGCTGGGAGGGTCCCAGGGGGTCTGGGGGTCCCAGGAGGGTCCTGGGGTGCCCGGGGGGTGCTGGGGGTGCCCGGGGGGTGCTGGGGGGGGGGTCCCAGGGGTGCCACCCGTACCCACGGTGGTGAGGAGGGTGGTGATGAAGAGGAGGGCGGTGGCGAGGTCCCACTCGGAGGCGTTGGGGGTCCCGGGGGTCCCCTCGAGGGCCCGGAGCCCCAGAGCTCCCAGCAGTAGCCACCCCGCGTAGGCGACAGCCACCAGCACCGCGCCGCGCCCCATGGCCCTCCCCACCGCGCCCCTCACCGCAGCCTCTGACCCCCTCCCGCGCACCCCTCACCGCAGCCTCTGATCCACCCCCCCCCCCACCGCGCCCCTCACCGCAGCCTCTGACCCCCTCCCGTGCCCCTCACCGCAGCCTCTGATCCACACACCCCCCCCGGCGCCCCTCACCGCAGCCTCCGGCCGCCCCGGTCCCAGCCCTACACGGCGCCCATCACCGCAGCCTCTGGGCGGGGTGGGGGGGGCGGTACCGGGAAGGACGGGGGCGGGCAGCCCCCCCCCCCGCGCCGAGGGAATGGGGTGCTGCGACTGGGGTGACCAGTAACAGGAGGTAACTGGGGTGTTGGGGTGTAACTGGGGTGACAATGGGGGGCAACTGGGGTGACCAGTAACGGGGGGTAACTGGGGTGTTGGGGTGCAACTGGGGTGTCCAGTAATGGGGGGGGGGACAAGTAATGGGGGATAACTGGGGTGCCCAGTAATGGGGAGTAACTGGGGTGACCAGTAACGGGTGGTAACTGGGGCGTTGGGGTGCAACTGGGGCGGCTGGTACTGGGGGGCAACTGGGGTGACCAGTAACAGGGGGTAACTGGGACATTGGGGTGCAACTGGGGTGGCTTGTACCAGAGGGCAACTGGGGTGACCAGTAATGGGGAGTAAGTGGGGTGACCAGTAACGGGGGGTAACTGGGGTGTTGGGGTGCAACTGGGGCGGCTGGTACTGGGGGGTAACTGGGGTGCCCAGTAATGGGGAGTAAGCGGGGTGACCAGTAACGGGGAGTAACTGGGGTGTTGGGGTGCAACTGGGGCGGCTGGTACTGGGGGGCAACTGGGGTGGTTTGTACCAGAGGGCAACTGGGGTGACCAGTAACGGGGGGTAACTGGGACATTGGGGTGCAACTGGGGTGGCTTGTACCAGAGGGCAACTGGGGTGACCAGTAACGGGGAGTAAGTGGGGTGACCAGTAACGGGGGGTAACTGGGGTGTTGGGGTGCAACTGGGGTGTCCAGTAATGGGGAGGGACAAGTAATGGGGGATAACTGGGGTGCCCAGTAATGGGGAGTAAGTGGGGTGGCCAGTAATGGGGGGTAACTGGGGCGTTGGGGTGCAACTGGGGCGGCTGGTACTGGGGGGCAACTGGGGTGACCAGTAACAGGGGGTAACTGGGACATTGGGGTGCAACTGGGGTGGCTTGTACCAGAGGGCAACTGGGGTGACCAGTAACGGGGGGTAACTGGGGTGACCAGTAACGGGGGGTAACTGGGGTGTTGGGGTGCAACTGGGGTGTCCAGTAATGGGGGGGGTCAAGTAATGGGGGATAACTGGGGTGCCCAGTAATGGGGAGTAAGTGGGGTGACCAGTAACGGGGGGTAACTGGGGCGTTGGGGTGCAACTGGGGCAGCTGATACTGGGGGGTAACTGGGGTGCCCAGTAATGGGGAGTAACTGGGGTGACCAGTAACGGGGGGTAACTGGGACATTGGGGTGCAACTGGGGTGGCTTGTACCAGAGGGCAACTGGGGTGACCAGTAACGGGGGGTAACTGGGGTGTTGGGGTGCAACTGGGGTGTCCAGTAATGGGGGGGGGACAAGTAATGGGGGATAACTGGGGTGCCCAGTAATGGGGAGTAAGTGGGGTGACCAGTAACGGGGGTTAACTGGGGTGTTGGGGTGCAACTGGGGCGGCTGGTACTGGGGGGTAACTGGGGTGCCCAGTAATGGGGAGTAAGTGGGGTGACCAGTAACGGGGGTTAACTGGGGCGTTGGGGTGCAACTGGGGCGGCTGGTACTGGGGGGTAACTGGGGTGCCCAGTAATGGGGAGTAACCGGGGTGACCAGTAACGGGGAGTAACTGGGGCGTTGGGGTGCAACAGGGGGCAGCCGGTACTGGGGGTAACTGGGGTGACCAGTAACAGGGAGTAGCTGGGGTGTCCAGTAACGGGGGGTAACTGGGGCGTTGGGGTGCAACTGGGGTGGCTGGTACTGGGGGGCAACTGGGGTGACCAGTAACAGGGAGTAACTGGGGTGACCAGTTACAGGGGGCAACTGGGGTGGCTTATACTGGGGGGCAACTGGGCCAACCAGTAACGGGGGGTAACTGGGATGGTGGAGTGCAACTGGGGTGCCCAGTACCGGGGTGCCACTGGGGTGACTGGTGAGCAGGCAGCTGGCCGCGGCGGGGGGGAGGACGGGCTGTGTGTCCCCCCCCCCCCCCGTGTCCCCTCCTCCCAGTCCCCACCAGTGCCCGGGGGGGGTCACGGGGCCGTCACGCGCCCCCACCCACGGGACCGGCGGTTTCCTCCCGCCCGGTGACGTGTGGGGACGGCGGGGGGGGGGGGGGGGACAGGGGGGTGACACCCACGTGGGGACGAGGACGTCGGGGGGGGGGCCCACGTGGCCCCTGTGGGCTACGGGGACGGGGACACCGTGGCCGTGACGTGGTGGCCTTGGGGCCACCTCGGGGACCCCCAGGGCCAGCGCCGTGGCCGTGACGTGGTGGCCTTGGGGACATCTGAGGGCCAGCCCCGTGGCTGTGAGGTGGTGGCCTTGGGGACATCTTGGGGGACCCCCAGGGCCAGCCCCGTGGCCATGACGTGGTGGCCTTGGGGACATCTCAGGGCCAGCCCCGTGGCCGTGACGTGGTGGCCTTGGGGGCACCTCGGGGACCCCCAGGGCCAGCCCTGTGGCCATGACATGGTGGCCTTGGGGACACCTCAGGGGACCCCCCCAGGGCCAGCCCCGTGGCCGTGACGTGGTGGCCTTGGGGACATCTTGGGGACCCCCAGGGCCAGCCCCGTGGCCGTGACGTGGTGGCCTTGGGGACACCTCGGGGACCCCCCAGGGCCAGCGCCGTGGCCGTGACGTGGTGGCCTTGGGGATACCTTGGGGGACCCCCAGGGCCAGCCCCGTGGCCGTGACGTGGTGGCCTTGGGGACATCTCAGGGCCAGCCCCGTGGCCGTGACGTGGTGGCCTTGGGGACACCTCGGGGGACCCCCAGGGCCAGCGCCGTGGCCGTGACGTGGTGGCCTTGGGGACATCTCAGGGCCAGCCCCGTGGCCGTGACATGGTGGCCTTGGGGACACCTCGGGGGACCCCCCAGGGCCAGCCCCGTGGCCGTGATGTGGTGGCCTTGGGGCCACCTCGGGGACCCCCAGGGCCAGCGCCGTGGCCATGACGTGGTGGCCTTGGGGACATCTCAGGGCCAGCACTGTGGCCGTGACGTGGTGGCCTTGGGGACACCTCAGGGACCCCCAGGGCCAGCCCCGTGGCCGTGACGTGGTGGCCTTGGGGACACCTTGGGGACCACGAGGAGCTGCACGACGTGCTCAGCAGGGACAGTGACAGGGTGGGGACAGGGCTGGGGTGGGGACAAGAGGTGGCCTCGGGGGGGGTCAGGCCCGTGTGGGTGCTGTCACGTCACTGTCACCGTGCTGTCACCTCCCCGGGACAACCCCCCTGTCCCCAGGGCTCGTGTCCCCCCACTGCTGTCCCCATCCCCCTGGGGGGGTTGCGTTGTCCCCATGTCCCCCCATGTCCCCCTGTCCCTCTGTCCCCCCATGTCCCCATGTCCCCATGTCCCCCCATGTCCCCATGTCCCCCATGTCCCCCCCATGTCCCCATGTCCCCCCGTGTCCCCATGTCCCCCCATGTCCCCCCATGTCCCCATGTCCCCCCCATGTCCCCATGTCCCCCCGTGTCCCCATGTCCCCCCATGTCCCCCCATGTCCCCATGTCCCCCATGTCCCCATGTCCCCCCCATGTCCCCCCATGTCCCCATGTCCCCATGTCCCCCCATGTCCCCATGTCCCCCCATGTCCCCATGTCCCCATGTCCCCCCATGTCCCCATGTCCCCCCATGTCCCCGTGTCCCCATGTCCCCCCATGTCCCCCCATGTCCCCATGTCCCCATGTCCCCCCATGTCCCCCCATGTCCCCCATGTCCCCATGTCCCCATGTCCCCCCATGTCCCCCCATGTCCCCCATGTCCCCATGTCCCCATGTCCCCCCATGTCCCCCCATGTCCCCCCATGTCCCCCATGTCCCCATGTCCCCATGTCCCCCCATGTCCCCCCATGTCCCCCATGTCCCCATGTCCCCATGTCCCCCCATGTCCCCCCATGTCCCCATGTCCCCCATGTCCCCATGTCCCCATGTCCCCCCATGTCCCCCCATGTCCCCCATGTCCCCATGTCCCCATGTCCCCCCATGTCCCCCCATGTCCCCATGTCCCCCCATGTCCCCCCATGTCCCCCCATGTCCCCATGTCCCCATGTCCCCCCATGTCCCCATGTCCCCCCCAATCCACACTGACACGTCCCTTCTTGGCCCAGGGGAGGCCCTCACTGTCCCCTCAGGCCCCCCCAGGGGGGACACCACGCTCCTACCAGCCACTGCCACCTGTGGGGACACTGCCGGGGCCTGGGGGGACAGCGGGTGGCACCAAGGGGGGGTATTTTGTTTTTTTTTGGGGTATTTTCATTTTTTTGGGGGGGGTTGGCAGTTTTTCTGGGGGTTTTTTTGGTTCTTTTGGGATTTTTTTTGGTGGCTCTTTGGGTTTGTTTTAGGAATTTGGGTTTTTTTTTTCTTTTGGTTTGTTTTTTTTTTTGCTTTTTCCAGTTTTTTTTTGTTTTTTGGGGTTTTTTTTGGGGGGAGGTGGGGTTGTTTTTTGAGGTTTTTTAGGGGATTTTGGGGGGGTTTTGTGTTTTTTTTTGGGTTTTTTTGGGGGGAGTTGGAGATTTTGGGGTTTTTTTTTTAGTTTTGTTTTTTTTGTGGTTTTTTTTGGGTTTTTTTGGGGGGGAGTTGGAGATTTTGGGTTTTTTTTTTTAGTTTTTTTTTTTTTGTGGTTTTTTTTTGGTTTTTTTTGGGGGGAGTTGGAGATTTGGGGTTTTTTTTTTAGTTTTTTTTTTTTATGTTTTTTTTTGTGGGTGCTTTTTTTGTGTGTTTTTTTTTGTGGGTGCTTTTTTTGTGGGTGCTTTTTTTTTGTGGTTTTTTTTGTGGGTGCTTTTTTTTGTGGGTTTTTTTGTGGGTGCTTTTTTTTGTGGGTGCTTTTTTTTGTGGGTGCTTTTTTTTGTGGGTGCTTTTTTTGTGGGTGCTTTTTTTTTGTGTTTTTTTTTGTGGGTGCTTTTTTTTGTGGGTGCTTTTTTTTTTGTGGGGTTTTTTTGTGGGTGCTTTTTTTTTGTGGGTGCTTTTTTTTTGTGGGTGCTTTTTTTTTGTGTTTTTTTTTTGTGGGTGCTTTTTTGTGTTTTTTTTTTTTGTGGGTGCTTTTTTTGTGGGTGCTTTTTTTGTGGGTGCTTTTTTTTTGTGGGGTTTTTTGGTGGGTGCTTTTTTTTGTGGGTGCTTTTTTTTGTGGGGTTTTTGTGGGTGCTTTTTTTTTGTGGGTGCTTTTTTTTGTGGTTTTTTTTTGTGGGTGCTTTTTTTTGTGTTTTTTTTTGTGGGTGCTTTTTTTTTGTGGTTTTTTTTTTGTGGGTGCTTTTTTTTGTGGGTGTTTTTTTTGTGGGTGCTTTTTTTTGTGGGTTTTTTTTGTGGGTGCTTTTTTTTGTGGGTGCTTTTTTTTTTGTGGGGTTTTTTTGTGGGTGCTTTTTTTTTGTGGGTGCTTTTTTTTTGTGTTTTTTTTTTGTGGGTGCTTTTTTGTGTTTTTTTTTTTTGTGGGTGCTTTTTTTGTGGGTGCTTTTTTTGTGGGTGCTTTTTTTTTGTGGGTTTTTTTGTGGGTGCTTTTTTTTTGTGGGGTTTTTTTGTGGGTGCTTTTTTTTGTGGGTGCTTTTTTTTGTGGGTGCTTTTTTGTGGGTTTTTTTTTGTGGGTGCTTTTTTTTGTGTTTTTTTTTGTGGGTGCTTTTTTTTTGTGGTTTTTTTTTGTGGGTGCTTTTTTTGTGGGTGCTTTTTTTTTGTGGGTGCTTTTTTTTGTGGGTGCTTTTTTTTTGTGTATTTTTTGGTTTTTTTTTTTTGTTTCTTTGTTTTCGTTTTTTTTTGTTCTTTTTTTACATTGTTTTGGGTTTTTTTTGCCTTTTTTTGTTCGTTTTTACGTTGTTTTGGGGTTTTTTTGCCTTTTTTTGTTCGTTTTTACGTTGTTTTGGGTTTTTTTTTGCCTTTTTTTGTTCGTTTTTACGTTGTTTTGGGGTTTTTTTTTGCCAGCAGCACAGCAAGCATTCCGTCAGCCAACAAACCAATCCTAAATCCCTTTCAAGATTGAATTTACCACCCTTTTTACCTGCCAAAGTTCTACCAAACGCCTCTCCTGAAGGTTCCAGCTTGAAAAAACTGACTTTAAACACCTTTGCCATAGTGCAGACTGCAAGAGCAAGGACAAGTCTTCACGGATAATCTCAAGCAAGTAGTTACGACCTTCTGCACCAGTGTCCAAAAAAAGGCAAAAAAACCCAAAACCAACCCATCTTTTGGGTTTACATATTGATTTCTAGCTAATTGTCCCACTTTGCAGTTGATTTTTATGAAGCGTGGTGACTTCTCCACCACGTGGCGCGTTCTCCTGTAGAAACCTTGCGATGGAAGGGTTAAATTCTCGGGTGGAGGGGGACAACAAATAGAAATCTACACAACGCTTCCAAAAAAAGGTGCAGCCAGAAATGTGCAAGTCTTTAGGGCAGAGAGCAGCTCTGAAGTCCAAGGATTGCCTTCTCCTTGCTGCCCGTCTTCGACTTGGTGGGACAGATGGTGGAGATCAACCGAGACCAACCGGGTAATAACAGCAGGGGTCTGCGTTTTTGTCTCTGGATTGCTCCTTTCTTTGAGGAACGCAGCTTCTGAGGGGTTAACAAACCTCCACGTTGCTCCTAAATCCTCTAGAACATCAAACCACAACGTTTTCCCCTTCTCTATTTCTGCCCCACTTTGGCCCAGCTGCTTTTCTTCTCAGCGGAGCCTTCACAGGTCATGACAACAACTGGTTGCTGTCACCTCAAGTCACTAAGTTGGTCTCCTCTTGCCTTCCTTCATCTCCAACTTCTCTTTCCCACACTAAGCAGAACATGTTTTTCATTTCCTCAGGAGATATCTTCTCTAAGGTCTGCTAGGTGTCCTCAACCACGTTTGTTTGCAGCTAGAGTTCAGCTGCACCCTGGTGGCTGTACCCTCAGATTTCAGGCATTTCAGAATCTCCTCAACTCTCCATCTCCACCTCCTCAAAGTAACACAATTCGTTAGCAACGGAAAATACGCTTCTTCACGTACACACGTATTTTTTTTCCACACCATCCTCGCAGCTAAACTGGGGGAGTGTGGTCTGGATGATGGGGTAGTGAGGTGGGTTGGGAACTGGCTGAAGGAACGAAGGCAGAGAGTGGTGGTCAATGGGACAGAGTCCAGTTGGAGGCCTGTGTCTAGCGGAGTCCCTCAAGGGTCGGTACTGGGACCAGTACTATTCAATATATTCATTAATGACTTGGATGAGGGAGTAGAGTGCGCTGTCAGCAAGTTGGCTGATGACACCAAACTGGGAGGAGTGGCTGACACACCAGTGCTGCCCTTCAGAGAGACCTGGACAGGCTGGAGAGTTGGGCGGGGAGAAGCTTAATGAACTATAACAAGGGCAAGTGTAGAGTCCTGCATCTGGGCAAGAACAACCCCATGGACCAGTACAAGCTGGGGACAGAGCTGTTGGAGACCAGTGTAGGGGAAAGGGACCTGAGGGTCCTAGTGGACAACAGGATGACCATGAGCCAGCAGTGTGCCCTTGTGGCCAAGAAGGCCAATGGCGTCCTGGGGTGTATTAGAAGGGGTGTGGTAGGTCGAGAGAGGTTCTCCTCGCCCTCTACTCTGCCCTGGTGAGGCCGCATCTGGAGTATTGTGTCCAGTTCTGGGCCCCTCAGTTCAAGGAGGACAGGGAACTGCTAGAGAGAGTCCAGCGCAGAGCCACGAAGATGATTAAGGGGGTGGAACATCTCCCTTGTGAGGAGAGGCTGAGGGAGCTGGGTCTCTTTAGCTTGGAGGAGAGGAGACTGAGGGGTGACCTCATTAATGTTTATAAATATGTAAAGGGCAAGTGTCAAGAGGATGGAGCCAGGCTCTTCTCACTGACATCCCTTGACAGGACAAGGGGCAATGGGTGCAAGCTGGAGCACAGGAGGTTCCACCTAAATATGAGGAAAAACTTCTTTATGGTGAGGGTGCCCGAACACTGGAACAGGCTGCCCAGAGAGGTGGTGGAGTCTCCTTCTCTGGAGACATCCAAAACCCACCTAGATGCGTTCCTGTGTGATATGATCCAGGTAATCCTGCTCCAGGGGGATTGGACTAGATGATCTTTGGAGGTCCCTTCCAATCCCTGACATTCTGTGATTCTGTGACCCAGCAGGACCCCCAGGGTGTTTGGAGACCCCAGGGGCAGTGGGGAGGCCGGGAGAGAACATGTGGGATCATGGGGACACTGGGTCACAGCAGGGCAGGAGATGGGGGACCCCAGGGGGACTTTGGGGGACCCTGCAGGACACTGGGGACCTTGGGGGGGGGTCTTTAGGGTGACTGATATGGACATTGGGGGGCATGCGGGGACCAAGAGGGACCCCAGAGGACACCCACTTTGGGGGTGACTCAGGAGGATACTGGACACCCTGGAGGTCCCAGAGAGCATTTTGGGGAGCCTGGGGTGACTCAGGGGGACATTGGGGACCGTGGGGGGACCCTGGGGTGACCTAGGGGACACTGGGGTGACCTAGGGGGACAGTGGGGACTGTGGGAGGACACTGGGGTGACTCAGGGGGACACTGGGGACTGTGGAGTGAGATGCCCCTGCCGAACCGCTTCGGTCCTCTGCAGTCTGAGGAGGAAAGACCCGAGGTGACTCTCTCCTGAGGGGCACAGAGGCGCCCATCTGCCGACCTGATGCGCTCTCCAGAGAGGTGTGCTGCTTGCCAGGGGCTCGCATCAGGGATGGCACGGAGGGACTACCGAGCCTGGCACAGCCCTCAGACTGCTGCTGCTGCTGCTTCACGTGGGCAGAGAAGGGGAAGACCACCTTGGGTCATAGGCTAGCCAAGCTGGTAAAGAGGGCTTTAAACGAGATTTGCCAGGGAGGGCAACCTCAGTCCCTCCCAGTTCAGCCAGTCCGATGCCAGGGCCAGCACTAGGTGCCCAGAGCCTGGAGCTGGGCACAACCAATCCAGGAGGTTCCTGGAACGCGTGGATGACAACTTCCTTCTCCAAGTGATAGAGGAGCCGACGAGGAGAGGTGCCATGCCGGACCTTGTTCTCACCAACAAGGAGGGGCTGGTGGGGGACGTGAAGCTCAAGGGCAGCCTTGGCTGCAGCGACCATGAAATGGTGGAGTTCAAGATCCATAGGGCAGCAAGGAGGGCGCGCAGCCAGCTCACCACCCTGGATTTCAGGAGAGCAGACATGGAAATCAAGGAGGGGATTGGTGACAGCCAACATGGCTTCACCAAGGGCAAATCATGCCTGACAAATCTGGTGGCCTTCTACGGCGGGGTTACAGCACTGGCGGACAGGGGAAGAGTGTCTGATGTCATCTAGCTGGACTTGTGCAAAGAATTTGACACTGTCCTGCATGACATTGTCTCTAAATTGGAGAGACATGGACTTGACGGATGGACCACTCGGTGCATAAAGAACTGGCTGGATGGTCGCGCTCAAAGAGTTACGGTCAACAGCTCGATGTCCCAGTGGACACCAGTGACGAGTGGCGTTCCTTGGGGTCGGTACTGGGACTGAAGCAGTTTAACATCTTTGTTGGCGACATGGACAGTGGGATTGAGTGTGCCCTAAGCAAGTCTGGGGACAACACCGAGCTGGGTGGTGCGGTCAACACGCTGGAGGGAAGGGATGGCATCCAGAGGGACCTTGACAGGCTGGAGAGGTGGGTCCGTGCCAACCGCATGGAGTTCAACAAGGCCAAGTGCAAGGTCCTGCATGTGGGTCGGGACAATCCCAAGCACAAACTCAGGCTGGGTGGAGAATGGATTGAGAGCAGCCCTGAGGAGAAGGACTTGGGGGTGATGGGTGAGGAGAAGCTCACCATGACCCGGCAACGTGCGCTCACAGCCCAGAAGGCCAACCGTGTCCTGGGCTGCATCCCCAGCAGCGTGGCCAGCAGGGCGAGGGAGGGGATTCTGCCCCTCTGCTCCACTCTTGTGAGACCCCCCCTGCAGTGCTGTGTCCAGCTCTGGGGCCTCCAACAGAAGAAGGACATGGAGCTGTTGGAGCGAGTCCAGAGGAGGCCACGAAGATGATCAGAGGGCTGGAGCCCCTCTGCTATGGAGACAGGTGGAGAGAGCTGGGGCGGTTCAGCCTGGAGAAGAGAAGGCTTCGGGGAGACCTTCTAGCACCTTCCAGCACCTGGAGGCGCTACAGGAAAGCTGGAGAGGGACTTTTGACAAGGACATGGAGTGACAGGATGAGGGGGAACGGTTTTAAACTGAAAGAGGGGAGACTGAGATGAGATATTAGGAGGACATTCTTTGCTGTGAGGGTGGTGAGACCCTGGCCCAGGTTGCCCAGAGAAGCTGTGGCTGCCCCCTCCCTGGCAGGGTTCAAGGCCAGGTTGGATGGGGCTTGGAGCAACCTGGTCTGGTGGAAGGTGTCCCTGGATGGTCTTCAAGGTCCCTTCCGACCCAAACCAGTGTGTGATTCCATAAAGAAAAGACTTCCCCGGGGATGAACAAGCGGGGCTTCTTCTGGGGAAGGGGAAAGGACAAACAAGCCTGGGGCCGGGCTGTGCTGAGCTGGGGACTGTCCTGCAGGCAGTGGGAGATGCCAGGAGGGACACTGTCTGCTCAGCACGCTCAGGGTGCTGCACAGCTGAAGGACACCACGCGTTGGTGCTGCTGCTTCCAGTTTTATTCAAGTAGAGCCATTTTTTTTCTAAGGAGAGCTGCTCCTCTGCCTGACACAGGGGAAACACCAGCGCAGCACTCGCAGGATCCAGCACGGTCTTGGCTGCACCCGTTGAGAACTCAGGGAGTTGATGGCACGAGCGGACCAGAAACGGACTACGATGTCGCTGTCATTTCTGAAGGGCTCAAGGGCTGTGACAGAAGCAAAGAGAGCCCAGGTGAACCCCGGTGTGTGCAGAGACCCCCAGGCATCCCCTCCACCCACGCCAGCCCCACCGCCTCTTTCCCTGGCCAGGAGAGAGCTGCTGCACAGCAATGCCCCAAATGCCCCTGCCACGTTCCCCTGCCCCTGAAGCGTTTCCCTGGAGCAGGGCAAGGCACGGCAGCACCCTGCCCAGGCCCTGTCCCCTGCCCCACCAGCCCCGGCCAGCACAGCACTGCCCCGACTCACCGCTGATGATATCAGACAGCTTCTGCTGGTTTCGGAGCCTCACGTATCGCGCGGCAAGCCCTAGGCACAGAGCGTCGTCAGCCCCCCTGCTCCCCAGCGTGCTCCCCGCAGCACAATCCCCTAGCTGCACGCCCTCCTCCCCCCCGTCAGGGCTGACCCCAGGGAAGGCCAGTAGCCAAGGGGCCACCAAGGGGCTCTGGCAGCCCCAGGGCTGCTCCTCGCTGCCAGGGCAGCGGCAGGGACTGGGCCCAGGCTGCCGAAGGAGGGACCGCGGGGGCGGTGACTCACCGATGAACCTGACGGCCGTCTTTCGCAAGGTGGCCTGAATGTCCTCCAGGTACTGCAGGCTCTGCTCCAGGTGTTCTTCAGCCCTCCTCCTGCTCTGCGCCAGCTGGAGAGAGCACAAGGGTATGGGCATGGCACAGTCCCTCCCCAGTTGGCCGAGCAGCCCCTCCTCCCAGCACCCCCCATGCCCCTTCCCCCCCAGGCCATTCCCATCTCCCAGCCAGGAGGCCCGTGGGGCTGAGGTTGAGAGAGAGCCACAGGCAGAGGGGTGCCAGGGGTGCTGAGACCCCTCCATCCCGCCGCAAGGTCCACATGGGCCAAGGTCTCCAGGCCCTGGGGCTTGTCCTCACCAAGCACTCTCTAATCCTCCCTGGCTGCTCTTTCCACACCAGTTCCTTGAGTTTTTCCCACTGGAGGAGCACTGCCGCAGCAAGGAGGGCGTCCCTGGAGGCCTGCAGGACAGCAGAAGCTGGGAGATGGCACCACGGTCTGCGGAAAGAGACCTGGCACCCCCCTACTCCTGGCTTTGTTCATGGGGTGATCCTGCCCTTAGGAAGCTGGGACGTGCCCTGGCCCTAACATAGAATCACTGAATCCGTTTGGTTGGAAAGGATCTTTAAGGTCATCAAGTTGAACCGTCAATCCAACGCTTCCAAGGCCACCACTAAACCATGTCCCTCTGCACCACATCTACATGGCTTTTAATTACTCCCAGGGATGGTGACTCCAGCACTGCCCTGGGCAGCCTCTTCCAGTGCTTGACAACCCTTTCCGTGAAGACATTGTCCCTGATCTCCAATTTAAACCTCCTCTGGCACAACCTGAGGCCGTTTCCTCTTGTCCTGTTGATTGTTACTTGGGAGAAGAGACCTCGCTCCACCCTCCTTTCAGGTAGTTGTGGAGAGCGAGAAGGTCTCCCCTCAGCCTCCTTTTCTCCACGCTAAACACCCCCAGGTCCCTCAGCCGCTCCTCATCAGACTTGTTCTCCAGACCCTTCACCAACTTCGTTGCCCTTCTCTGGACTATTCTTTGGACATCTGGGGGTCTCTTGGGCACAGCCCTGGGGGACAGGGATTGAGGCTCAGAGCCTCCAACACCTGAGAAGCCTGTAGGGACGGGCATGGTCTGGCCTCGGTGGCCACGGGCTGCTGCTGAGCGCTGCTTGGACCAGGGTAGGGCACGTGTTGGAAATGTCCATGGCAGCTTCTCTGCCCCTGCTCGCACTGGTTCTGCAGGGACCCCTCCTCTGGGCTGCGCTGGAGGAGGGCTGCCAGCTGCCACCAGCCCTGGCCCCTGATGCCCAAGCCACCCATGTGGTGTCAGGACGCCCTTCCCCGTGTCACTGGCCAGCTTTGAAATCTGTACCTTGGCCACGCTGCGGGTCTGGTCGCTCATGTGAAAGAAGAGCGGGAGCAGGCCCCTTCGCACTTTCTTCTTCATCTTCTTCTTGTCACTCCCCTCCACTGACTCCACCAGGTCTCTGAAGAGGCCCATGGAGAGCTCTCGCAGCTGGCTGGACTCCTGGTAGGAAGGGGGAAAAGTGGACTTGAGAAACAGCAACTCCCTGCCCATGACGAGCAGGGGCGTCATCGTGGCTGACGTGAGGGGAGATGCTCCGGGCTCAGGTTCTACAGCAGGGAGAAGCCGTGCTGGGCACCAAAGCCCAGAAGCCATCCCATGAGAGCCCTGGGGAGCAGACCCTGCGCCGAGTGCTGCTCGCAGGGCTGGGCTGAAGGGCAGCGTGTCCTCTCCCAGTGCCCATCTGCGGGGCTCAGGCTCCCACATCAGCCTTACGTTGTCAAAGAGGGGCAGGAGCTCCTCCACCAGCTGCACAGCGATGGCGTTGGCCTTCTTCCTCTCCAGGTGACCCATGATGGTTTGGAAGACCACCAGGACCTTCATCTTGATATCGGTGTCACCGCAGCGGAGCACCTCCGTGAGGACTGGCAGGCCCACCAGAATTTTGCTCACCTGTATGAAAGACAGAGTTTAATTTTTGTGACGCGCTCCGTGCCTGGAAAGCTCCTCAGGCAGCCCCCAGGCCCCACCGTGGCAGGGAGGGCGTTTGGAGCAGTCACCCCACCGCCTGGCTCCCAGCCAAGGCCAAGGTACCACCTTACCCCCTGCCCCATGGCTCCCCTTGACAACACCCTGCTCACCGTGTCAGGTCTCTCTGACAGCATGATGAGGACTTCGAGGGAATGGGAGACTGTCACCAGGCTTGGATGCCTCTGATCTCTCTCGTGGGACTCGCCACCAAAATCCTCTGCCTGAAGCTCTTTGGAGGCCGTTGGCTGAAGCAAACACAGCAGTGAGATACTGGCAGAGCCTGCAGGGCTCATGGAGAATGACCAAGGCCTCTTCTGGTAACTCACAGCCAAGGGAGCGCTGCAGGCGTCCTCCGTGGCCGAGGTGATCAGGCTGTATGACTGGAGTATCTCAAGGAGCTCCTGCAAAACGTTCTCCAACATCTGGGGCGTGGAGAACATCACCTCCCACATGGCCATGGCAGTGCTGCAATCGGAGCGCTCTGTCAGCAGGGCTGCCTCGGCCACAGCAGCATGGCCTGGGACAGCCCTGCAGGACGCAGAGCCTGCCCCTCGGTCGGGATGCCCTGGGCAGCAGGAGAGGGCTGAGGTGGTGATCCCCGTGGGGCTGGGAGGAGCGTGGTGGGGGGCCTGTGGGCTGGCTTGGCCAGCTTTGGCTGGAAAGCGTGGTGGGAAGGAGGGCCCTGCTCCTCAGGGGTGTCCTGCAGTATTCCTTGGGTCTGGCAACCCCCCCTCCCCACAGGGAACAAGGCCTCATGGCTTTTGGGGCCAGTACCTGTCTCGTGGTGGGGCCATCTTCAACAGGCTGGTGACCACTTGCATGGGGTAACGGTCGGTCAGCAGGAGAAGCAGCAACTCCATGCTCTGCTGGGCTGGTGCCATGGTGATGCCTTCCAGGGTTTTGTGGATGCAGCCCATGATCTTTGGCACCTGGAAGGGGACACGGGTGAGGATGGTGCTGCCCCTGGAGTGCAGCCATTTCCTCAGCTGCCCTTCCCTTCCCTCTCTGCTGCCTTCAGGTGGCTTCAGGTGCCCGAGACACCTGGGTTGGGAGGGAGGGGTGGAGGAACAGGGCAGTCCAGCCACAGGCCACTTACATCCCTCAGCCAGAAGGCCGGGTCTCTCATGAGCACATCCAGCATCGCTCTTACTGCATCCTTCTCAAAGACGCTGGAGTCTCTCAGCGCCTCGATGGTCACAAGGACCATGTCCGTCCTCTCAGAAGGTGTGAGGTAATTTAGAAACCTCTATGGGAGGAAGGAAGGGAGAGAAGACATGTCACCCCGAGTGCCCTCACGGTGCTGCTTAGCTGGGCGAGAGGTGCCCGGTGGCAGTGCCCGCAGGAGAGCTGGCAGCGGGGGCTGCCGCCACTGCACGGGGGAGGATGAGAAGAGAGGGGCCCCGGGGTGAGGGAGGGAGGTCGGGCTCATGGGCACCGAGTGCTGGTGTGCAGCGAACCAGGGCTTGCTGGTGGCCAGGAGGGCTGGAGCTGCTGCTGGGACACTGGAGCGCAGCCCTCGCATCGTCCCCTGCTCGGGGACAGCAGGAACCCTCTCAGCAGGGACAGCCAGGCCACGCCAGCATCACTGGTTATGGAAGCCTTTGCTCACGCAAGTGCCCTGCTGATGCCACGGAGAAGAGTCCCAGGAAGGGGGGAGCTCGTTACCATGTCTATGGTGATGGACAGCAAGGAGAGGGTCTCATGTTCCCAGTACAGCTGTTCTGCTTCATCCTTTGGCCTCGACCTGCCTGAACAGCGGAGGAAGCACAGAAGAGTCAGTGAGACATGGCAGCTCTGCCAGCAAGCTTACCAAAGCGCCCCGAGATGTGGTTGCAAGAAGGCAGGACATCAGTGGTCAAGGAGATTTCTGGAGGGCATCAGGAATAGCTCCTTGCTGCAAGCACCGGAGGGGCCAGGCGGGGTGATGCACAGATGGATCTGCTCTTTGCTAAGAGGGAAGACGTGGCTCTGGGACATGGTAATCAATGGTAGCTTTGGCTGTGGGATCCACATATCAGCGGGGTTCAAGGTGCTGAAAGGAGGGAGGAAGGAGAGCAGCAGAGAAAAGCTCCTGGACTTGAGGAGAGCACTGAGCTTCTGCAGCAAAATGACAACTGGGCTGCTATGGCAAGCAGCTGTGAGGGCCAAAGGAGGCCAGGAAGAGAAGCAGAACGATCAGGAGATGGCTGTTTGCAGAGGGATGAAGCTCACCACAACTTCTCTTACTTTTTTGTTTCATGATGAACCTTTGAATGTCCATTAGAGCATCGAAAGCTGGACAGCGTATCTTTGTGTTGGAAATTGCGAAAAGGAGGAGACGTCCCAGCAGCTGCCCCAGGACTGGGATCTGGATGTCTCCACAGCAGACAGGAGTGTACGTGTGTCTTCCAAAGTGCTGCCAGGCCTGGGTGAGGGAGGCAGAAGAGCAGAAGGGTTGAGGGCAGGCAACTGGGGCCAAAGCCCTGAAGCCAAGAGCAGCTGCAGGCTGCTCTGGTGTGCAGGGACGGGGAGATGGCCTGGCTGGAGGGTGCCTGGCTCCTTACCTCCAGTGTGGGATTCTCGGCCAGCAAAGAGCTCAGCATCCTAATCCTGCCCAGGGCTATCTCCCGCACAGCTGCGCTCTCAGAGTCGGTGAAGTTGATCAGTAGCTGGGAAGAGAGAAGCTGCTGGAGTGCCCCGGGAGCAGACACCCGCTCCAGCAGAAGCAGCATTGCTCAGCTCCTGGGCTGGGCTCGCACAGGCCATCAAGGCTTCCTCTCATCTTGAGCAAAGCCTGTAGTGGGGTTCCTGTCCCTAAGGTCCCTCTCAGGCTTGGGAGAAATCCCTTGGGCCAACCCTGTGGCAGATGCCACCCCCTGCAGCCACTGTGCTCCAGAAGAGCATGGTGGGCATCCCCTGGTTCCCCAAGGCAGGTGGGCACCCTCCCTGCTGTCTCTGCATGGCCCTGGGGTGGGGACCGTCCACTCAGGAGTGGACAATCTCTTCCCTGCAGGCCGAGCAACAGCTCCACTCAGTGCATATGGCAGACCTGGAAGATGTTCTGCAGCTCCTCGCTGGCTCTGGAGGGACGACAGTTGCGCAGTATCGACTCCAGCATCGTGTCCATATAGTACATGGGCTGCAAGGAGGTCAAAGAGTTGTGGCAGTGTTTCCTGCTGTCCCTCCCACCCCCAGGAGACTGATCTGAACTCCCAGAGCCAAGGGAGGACTCCCGCGCTGCCTCGTGGTGCCTGGGAGAGACCCAGGGGCGGACAATCTGCTGCGTGCAGAGCAGCCTGCAGCCCTGGCCAGGCCCACGGGAAGTGGGGAGAGGGATGAGGGTGGGACAGCAAAGCCGAGCCCCTGCCCTGCCTTGGATCTCTGGCAGCACGGGGTGGCCAGGGAGCAGCCCAGAGGGACGGGGGCCTCCTGTAGCTCAGCCAGCACTTACATTGTAGCGGAAGTAGGTGTGCAGGTACTGCATTTGCTCTTCTAGAGCCAGCAAGAAGACACTCGAGAAGCAGGCTTCTAGGAGGCTTTTCAGTTTGCCCTCCAGCACCTTCTCCACCGAGCTGTAAAGAGAGAGAGGGGCCAGTCGGCCACCGGTGCTGGGAGCAGTGCCCCGAGGCCTCGTGCAGGTGGACGTGGAGCTGTGGGGCAGGGGTCTCCAGGAGGGACGGGCAGGTACCTCAAGGTGACGATGGTATCCATGGCTTGCTTCCGCAATACCATGCTCTGTTGGCCCCTGGGCTCCTCTTCCAGCAGCACCTGCAGAGCACAACTGGATGGGACCGGGCAGCTGCCAGCACCCAGTGCCACCAGACCCTCGCCCTGCCCAAGCGCTGTCCTCACAGGGTGCCGGAGGACCTTACCCCATTCCCCAGAGCTGTTGGGTGTCCCCTCACCTTGATATTGTCTGCCAGCTTGTATCCATCACAGAAGACATCCAGGCCCTCTGACAAGCCACAGAGCTTTGCAGTTCTGCACAGTTTGCAGATGCTCTCAAGAAACTTCATCTTCTGGCTCTCCTCCTGGCAGCCCGGGGACAGAGAGACAAACGGGGAGTGTGAGAGGGGGGGACGCACGGCCAGTGGGACCGGAGCACTGGGGGTGCAGTGCGGTGTGGGAGAAGCAGCTCTGCCCGGCCAGCACACCTCCAGCAGCCCGGCAGCAGGCAGCAGTGGTCGGCACAGCCACGCTCGACACGGCCACGGTTACCTTTCGTGGGCTGCTGACAAAGGCCACGATGAAGTCCACGGCGTCCTTCTCCTCTTGGTACACAGGCAGCCAGATGGCATCTACCAAAGGAGGAGAGCAGGGAGGGCTGTAGAGAGGGTCTGGTGGCAGGAGAGCAGAGGAAGGAGCCCTGCCCTCCGTCCAGCCCGCTGGCCTGGAACAGCCTTCCTGTGCGTGTCAGCCCTGAGCAGCCCCGGCGTTCGGGCAGCATCACGCCCACCACCCGCGGGACCCCCGCTGCCAGCGAGCCGGGGAATCGTGGCCCCGGCATCGAGCAGAGTGCGCTTGTAGGCCCCAGCCCTGCCCACACCGATGGACTCCCTCACTCACCGATATGCAGTGGCAGCACCGCGGTCACCTCGTGGGGCTGCGATGGAGAGCTGCTCTCCTGGGGAGCCCTGACCTCTGCCCGTGCCACCCTGGGGCGGCTGGGGGGTCTCCTCTCCATCCTGCTGGACAGAGGAGAGGGCTGTCCTCGGGGGCTCCTCACCAGCTCCTCGCTCACGCCCTGTCCTGTCGCCGTCCTGCCGGACACCGCGGGCTGGGGGCCGCAGCCATGCTGACCACGTGCGGCGCCGGGGGGTGTCACCAAGCGAGGTCACAAAGGGCCCCAGTGTGGGCTTTGCGTGCACGGGCGTGGCCACACCATCCATGGCAACGCCAACCCCACCTCCTCGCGCTGTGCACGGGACACAACATTCAAGGCCAAGTTGATGGTGCCGGCCGTGTTTGGTGGTAGGTCAGTGGGGCCTGCACAGCCTTGAGGCCTTTTCCTTTTCCCACGCTGCCCCCAGAGATTTCATCAAATCATAGAAATGTTTCGGTTGGAAGGACCTTTAAGATCGTCAGGTCCATCAACGCAACACTACCAAGCCCACCAATAAACTATATCACTCAGCATGGCATCTACTCATCTTTTAAATCCCTCCAGGGATGGGGACTCCACCACTGCCCTGGGCAGCTCGTTCCAGTGCTTGACAACCCTTTCCGTGAAGACGTTGTCCCTGATCTCCAATCTGAGCCTCCTCTGGCGCAACTTGAGGCCGTTTCCTCTTGTCCTATCGCTTGGGAGAAAAGACCGACCCTCGCTACACCCTCCTTTCAGGCAGTTGTAGAGAGCGAGAAGGTCTCCCCTCAGCCTCCTTTTCTCCATGCTAAACACCCCCAGGTCCCTCAGCTGCTCCCCATCACACTTGTTCTCCAGACCCTTCACCAGCTTCATTACCCTTCTCCGGACTCGCTCCAGCACCTCAACGTCTTTCTCGTAGTGAGGGGGCCCAAAACTGAACACAGGATTCGAGGTGCGGCCTCACTGGTGCTGGGCTACGTAAACAGAAGCAACCGAGTAAGAGGGTTGCAACCAGCTCCAAAAAGGAGAAAAGTAATTGTTAGAGGCGACTCCCTGCTAAGGGGAACGGAGGGCCCCATACGCAGGCCAGACCCGACTCACAGGGAAGTCTGCTGCCTCCCAGGGGCACGGGTAAGGGATGATGCCAGGAGGATTCCTCAACTGGTGAGGCCCTCTGACTACTACCCACTATTAGTATTCCAGGTGGGTAGGGATGAGATTGAAGAGAGAAGTCCCAGGGCTATCAAAAGGGACTTCAGGGCCCTGGGGCGTTTGGTGAAGGGGGTAGGTGCGCAGGTGATGTACTCTTCGATTCCTTTGGTGTTTGGTGAAAATAGGGAAAAGACTATGAAAGTACAACATGTGGCTGAGAGACTGGTGCCGGAGGTGGGATTTTGGGTTTGTTGACCACGGGGCGGCTTTCATGGCACCGGGCCTGCTTATGCCGGGTGGGGAACAGCTGAATCAGAAGGGGAAAAGGGTTATGGCCCAGAAGTTGGCAGGGCTGATCAAGAGGTCTTTAAACTAGGTTCGATGGGGGAGGGGGATAAGACCAGGGCAACCACAAATGAACCTAGGGGTGACAGGCCTGCGTCGGGGGCAAGGCCGCTAGCCCAGCTGAAGTGCGTTTACACCGATGCACGCAGTATGGGCAACAAAGAGGAAGAGCTAGAGGCCACTGTACAGCAGGAAGGTTATGATGTGGTTGCCATCACAGAAACGTGGTGGGATGACTCTCATGACTGGAGTGCGGCTATGGATGGCTATAAGCTCTTTAAGAGGGACAGGCGAAGCAGGAGAGGCGGTGGGGTAGCGCTATATGTTAGGGAGTGCTTGGACTGTGTCGAAATTGAGGAAGATGGTGAGGATGACAAGGTTGAACGTTTATGGGTGAAGACCAGGGGGAAGGTCGGCAGGGCGGACATTACGGTGGGAGTCTGTTATAGACCACCCAACCAGGAAAAAAGACCGGCCTGGTTAAACAGGGAACTTAGACTAGAACTGAAGGAAAAAAAAGAGAGCCTACTTGCTCTGGAAGAAGGGTCGGGTAACTTGGGAGGTCTGTAGGGACGTGGCCAGGTCGTGTAGGGAGAAGATTAGAAGGGCCAAAGCTCAATTAGAGCTCGATTTGGCTGCTACAGTCCAAGACAACAAAAAAAGCTTTTACAAATACATCAACAGCAAAAGGAGGGTCAAGGAGAGCCTCCACTGCTGAATGAGGAGGGTAGTGCAGTGTCAGGGGATGAGGAAAAGGCAGAGGTGCTCAACGCCTTCTTTGCCTCGGTCAAGATCAGTTGTCCTCAGGAGACTCGGCCCCCAGAGCCTGAAGTTAGGGATGGGGGGCTGTGTGAACCTCCCATGATCCAGGAGGAGACGGTTAGTGACCTGCTGCGCCAGTTGGACCCCCACAAGGCTATGGGCCCCCATGGGATTCACCCCAGAGTAATGAAGGAACTGGCAAATGAACTTGCCAAACCACTCTCTGGTCCTGGTTGACTGGAGAAGTTCCAGCTGACTGGAAATTAGCAAACGTAAGGCCCGTCTACAAGAAGGGTTGGAAGGCTGATCCAGGGAACTATAGGCCTGTCAGCCTGACCTCGGTGCCAGGCAAGGTGATGGAACAGATCATCCTGAGTGCCATTACACAGCACATGCAGGACAATGGGGGCATCGGGGCCAGCCAACATGGATTCATGAAAGGCAGGTCCTGCTCGACCAACCTGGTCTCCTTCTATGACCAAGTGACCCGCTTAGTAGATGAGGTCAGGGCTGTGGATGTGTCTATCTAGACTTCAGTAGGTCATTCGACACTGTCTCCCACAGCATCCTCCTGGACAAACTGGCTGCCCGGGGCTTGGATGGGTGGACTCTTTGATGGGTTAAAAACTGGCTGGATGGCCGAGCCCAGAGAGTGGTGGTGAATGGGGCAAAGTCCAACTGGTGGCCGGTCACTAGCGGTGTCCCCCAGGGCTCAGTTCTGGGGCCGGTGCTGTTCAATATCTTTATAGATGATGTAGACGTAGGGATTGAGTGCACCCTCAGGGAATGTGCAGATGACCCCAAGCTGGGTGGGAGTGTCGATCTGCTGGAGGGTAGGAAGGCCCTACAGAGGGATCTGGACAGGTTGGATAGATGGGCCGAGACTAACGGCATGAGGTTCAACAAGAACAAGTGCCTGGTCTTACACTTGGGCCACAACAACCCCATGCAGCTCTACAGGCTGGGGGAAGAGTGGTTAGAAAGCGGCCCGGTGGAAAGAGACCTGGGGGTGCTGATGGACAGGGGGCTAAACATGAGCCAGCAGTGTGCCCAGGTGGCCAAGAAGGCCAATGGCATCCTGGCCTCTATTAGGAACAGTGTAGCCAGCCGGTCTAGGGAAGTGATTGTCCCTCTGTACTCGGCACTGGTAGGCCGCACCTTGAGTACTGGGCCCCGCACTTCAAGAGAGATGTTGAGGTGTTGGAGCGAGTCCAGAGGAGGGCGACCAAGCTGGTGAAGGGTCTGGAGGGTCTGACCTATGAGGAACGGCTGAGGGAGCTGGGGGTGTTTAGCCTGGAGAAGAGGAGGCTCCGAGGTGACCTTAGTGCAGTCTACAACTACCTGAAGGGAGGTTGTAGTGAAGTGGGAGTCGGCCTCTTCTCCCGGGCAACCAGCGCTAGGACAAGAGGACACAGCCTCAAGCTTGGCCAGGGGAGGTTCAGGTTGGACATCAGGAAGAATTTCTTTTCAGAAAGGGTCATTAGCCATTGGAAGGGGCTGCCCAGGGAGGTGGTGGAGTCACCATCTCTGGAGGGGTTTAAGAAAAGCCTGGACATGGCCGTTAGTGCCATGGTCTAGTCGCCAGGGTGGTGTCAGGGCAACGGTTGGACTCGATGATCCCAGAGGGCTCTTCCAACCTGGTTGATTCTGTGATTCTGTGATCATTGAGTCTAGACATAAACCCAACACTGCCAAGTCCACCACTAACCCATGTCCCTCAGCACCACATCTACATGGCTTTTAAATCGCCCCAGGGATGGTGACTCCACCACTGCCCTGGGCAGCTGTTCCACTCCTTGACAACCCTTCCCGTGAAGACGTTGTTGCTGATCTCCAATCTCAACCTCCCCTGGTGCAACTTGAGGTCGTTTCCTCCCATCCTATCACTTGGGAGAAGAGACCTGGGTGCCGTGGGTCAGTGGGTGCTGTGGGTCAGTGGGTGGGTCCCGTGGGTCAGTGGGTGCCATGGGTGGGTCCCGTAGGTCAGTGGGTGCCGTAGGTGGGCCCATGGGTCGGTGGGTGCCATGGGTCAGTGGGTGGGTCCCGTGGGTCAGTGGGTGCCATGGGTGAGTCCCGTGGGTCCGTGGGTGCCGTGGGTGGGTGCTATGGGTCAGTGGGTGCCGTGGGTCAGTGGGTGGGTCCCGTGGGTCAGTGGGTGCCATGGGTGAGTCCCGTGGGTCCGTGGGTGCCGTAGGTGGGCCCATGGGTCGGTGGGTGCCGTGGGTCAGTGGGTGCCGTGGGTGGGTCAGTGGGTGCCGTAGGTGGGCCCGTGGGTCAGCTGCGCCTGGTCCCAGTTTGGGGTGCACCTGGTCCCAGTTTGGGGCTCAGACCAGTCCCAGTTTGGGGCTGCACCTGGTCCCAGTTTGAGTCTCAGACCGGTCCCAGTTTGGGGCTCAGACCGGTCCCAGTTTGGGGCTCCGCCTGGTCCCAGTTTAGCGCTGCGCCTGGTCCCAGTTTGAGTCTCAGCCTGGTCCCAGTTTGGGGCTGTGCCTGTTCCCAGTTTGGGGTGCACCTGGTCCCAGTTTGGGGCTGCACCTGGTCCCAGTTTGGGGTGCCCCTGGTCCCAGTTTGGGGCTGAGCCCGGTCCCAGTTTGGGGCTGCACCTTGTCCCAGTTTAGGGCTCATCCTGGTCCCAGTTTGAGGCTGCACCTGGTCCCAGTTTGGGGCTGTGCCTGTTCCCAGTTTGTGGTGCACCTGGTCCCAGTTTGGGGCTGCACCTGGTCCCAGTTTGGGGTGCCCCTGGTCCCAGTTTGGGGCTGAGCCCGGTCCCAGTTTGGGGCTGCACCTTGTCCCAGTTTAGGGCTCATCCTGGTCCCAGTTTGGGGCTGCACCTGGTCCCAGTTTGGGGCTCAGCCTGGTCCCAGTTTGGGGCTCCACCTTGTCCCAGTTTGGGGCTCAGCCTGGTCCCAGTTTGGGGCTGCACCTAGTCCCAGTTTGGGGCTCAGCCTGGTCCCAGTTTGGGGCTCAACCCGATCCCAGTTTGGGGCTGCACCTGGTCCCAGTTTGAGTCTCAGACCGGTCCCAGTTTGGGGCACAGCCTGGTCCCAGTTTGGGGCTGCACCTGGTCCCAGTTTGGGGCTCCACCTTGTCCCATTTTGGGGCTCAGCCCTGTCCCAGTTTGGGGCTGTGCCTGTTCCCAGTTTGGGGTGCGCCTGGTCCCAGTTTGGGGCTGCACCTGGTCCCAGTTTGGGGTGCCCCTGGTCCTAGTTTGGGGCTCAGCCCGGTCCCAGTTTGGGGCTGCACCTTGTCCCAGTTTGGGGCTCAGCCTGGTCCCAGTTTGGGACTCCACCTTGTCCCAGTTTGGGGCTCAGACCGGTCCCAGTTTGGGGCTGCACCTAGTCCCAGTTTGGGGCTCAGCCTGGTCCCAGTTTGGGGCTGCACCTGGTCCCAGTTTGGGGCTCAACCCGATCCCAGTTTGGGGCTGCACCTGGTCCCAGTTTGAGTCTCAGACCGGTCCCAGTTTGGGGCTCAGCCTGGTCCCAGTTTGAGTCTCAGACCGGTCCCAGTTTGGGGCTCAGACCGGTCCCAGTTTGGGGCACAGCCTGGTCCCAGTTTGGGGCTCCGCCTGGTCCCAGTTTAGGGCTGCGCCTGGTCCCAGTTTGAGTCTCAGCCTGGTCCCAGTTTGGGGCTGTGCCTGTTCCCAGTTTGGGGTGCACCTGGTCCCAGTTTGGGGCTGCACCTGGTCCCAGTTTGGGGTGCCCCTGGTCCCAGTTTGGGGCTGAGCCCGGTCCCAGTTTGGGGCTGCACCTTGTCCCAGTTTAGGGCTCATCCTGGTCCCAGTTTGAGGCTGCACCTGGTCCCAGTTTGGGGCTGTGCCTGTTCCCAGTTTGTGGTGCACCTGGTCCCAGTTTGGGGCTGCACCTGGTCCCAGTTTGGGGTGCCCCTGGTCCCAGTTTGGGGCTGAGCCCGGTCCCAGTTTGGGGCTGCACCTTGTCCCAGTTTAGGGCTCATCCTGGTCCCAGTTTGAGGCTGCACCTG
Source organism: Nyctibius grandis (assembly GCF_013368605.1). Lineage (NCBI taxonomy): Eukaryota > Metazoa > Chordata > Aves > Nyctibiiformes > Nyctibiidae > Nyctibius > Nyctibius grandis. The sequence continues at coordinate 25,287 of NW_027167502.1, forward strand.
GTCCCAGTTTGGGGCTCAACCTGGTCCCAGTTTAGGGCTCAGACCGGTCCCAGTTTAGGGCTCAGACCGGTCCCAGTTTGGGGCTCCGCCTGGTCCCAGTGTGGGGCTCAGCCTGGTCCCAGTTTGGGGCTCAACCCGATCCCAGTTTGGGGCTGCACCTGGTCCCAGTTTGAGTCTCAGACCGGTCCCAGTTTAGGGCTCCACCTGGTCCCAGTTTGGGGCTCAGAACGGTCCCAGTTTAGGGCTCCGCCTTGTCCCAGTTTGGGGCTCAGCCCAGTCCCAGTTTGGGGCACAGACCAGTCCCAGTTTGGGGCTCAGCCTGGTCCAGTTTGGGGCTCAGCCTGGTCCCAGTTTGAGTCTCAGCCTGGTCCCAGTTTGGGGCTGCGCCTGGTCCCAGTTTGGGGTGCACCTGGTCCCAGTTTGGGGCTCAGCCCGGTCCCAGTTTGGGGCTGCACCCGGTCCCAGTTTGGGGCTGCACCTGGTCCCAGTTTAGGGCTCAGCCCGGTCCCAGTTTGGGGTGCACCTGGTCCCAGTTTGGGGCTCAGCCCGGTCCCAGTTTGGGGCTGCACCCGGTCCCAGTTTGGGGCTGCACCTGGTCCCAGTTTAGGGCTCAGCCCGGTCCCAGTTTGGGGCTGCGCCTGGTCCCAGTTTGGGGCTGTGCCTGGTCCCAGTTTGGGGTGCACCTGGTCCCAGTTTGGGGCTCAGCCTGGTCCCAGTTTGGGGCTCAAACCGGTCCCAGTTTGGGGCTCAGCCTGGTCCCAGTTTGGGGCTGCACCCAGTCCCAGTTTGGGGCTGCAGCTGGTCCCAGTTTGGGGCTGCAGCTGGCCCCAGTTTGAGTCTCAGCCTGGTCCCAGTTTGGGGCTCAGCCCGGTCCCAGTTTGGGGCTGCACCTGGTCCCAGTTTGGGGCACAGCCCGGTCCCAGTTTAGGGCTCAGCCCGGTCCCAGTTTGGGGCTCAGCCTGGTCCAATTTGGGGCACCAACTGGTCCCAGTTTGGGGGGGCAGAGGCGGGCTGGGGGCGGGGCCGGCTCCGTGCCTCAGTTTCCCCCCCCCGTTACGTGACCGGGGGGTGGGGGAGGGGCGGGGCCAGCGGCACCGGGAGGCGACGGAGCCCCCGCGGGGTCCCAGTGCCCCCCAGTAACCGACCGGCACCCACTGGGGACGGGTCCCAGTGCCCCCCAGTAACCGACCAGCACCCACTGGTGACACCATGGCCGAGGGTGACGGCGAGGACGATGTCCTGTTCCTGCGGACGGTGAGTGGGGGGATACTGGGAGGGACTGGGAGGAGATACTGGGGGGGACTGGGGGGGACTGGGAGGACTAGGAGGGACTGGGGGGACTGGGGATACTGGGAGGATTGGGAAGAGATAGTGGGGACACTGGGTTGGGGTTAGTGGGGGGACTGGGAGGAGATACTGTGAGGGACTGGAGATACTGGGAGGGACTGGGAGGAGATACTGGGGGGACAGGGAGGGACTGGGGGGACTGGGAATACTGAGAGGACTGGGAATACTGGGAGAACGGGGAGGAGATACTGGGGAAACTGGGCTGGGGATATTGGGAAGAGATACTGGGGGGACTGGGGATACTGGGGGGACTGGGAGGAGATACTGGGGGAACTGGGGACGCTGAGGGGACTGGGGATACTGGGAGGATTGGGAAGAGATAGTGGGGACACTGGGGGAACTGGGAGGAGATACTGGGGGGACAGGAATGGGGATACTGGGGGAACTGGTGTGGGGGCACTGGTGAGACTGGAGGGTACTGGGGAGAGGGGAAGGGGGGAACTGGGAGATACTGGGGGAGAGCCAGGGGGGTGTGAGGATACTGGGAGAGGGAGGCAGGGGGGTGTGGGGATACTGGGAGATACTGGGAGGAGAGCCGGGGGGTCTGGAGATACTGGGAGATACTGGGAGGGGGAACCAGGGGGGTCTGGGAATACTGGGAGGAGAGCAAGGGGGGTCTGGGGGTACTGGGAGATACTGGGAGGAGAGAGACGGGGGTCTGGGGATACTGGGAGGAGAGCCAGGGGGGTCTGGGGATACTGGGAGATACTGGGAGGGGGAGCCAGGAGGGTCTGGAGATACTGGGAGGAGAGCGAGGGGGGTCTGGGGATACTGGGAGATACTGGGAGGGGGAGCCAGGGGGGTCTGGGGGTACTGGGAGGGGGAGCCAGGGGGGTCTGGGGGTACTGGGAGGAGAGCAAGGGGGGTCTGGGGATACTGGGAGATACTGGGAGGGGGAGCCAGGGGGGTCTGGGGATACTGGGAGGGGGAGTCAGGGGGGTCTGGGGCTACTGGGGATACTGGGAGGAGAGCGAGGGGGGTCTGGGGATACTGGGAGATACTGGGGGGGGAACCAGGGAGGTCTGGGGATACTGGGAGAAACTGGGAGGGGGAATCAGGGGGCTCTGGGCATACTGAGAAGCTCAAATCTGGGGAACTGGGAGCACTGGGAGCACTGGGGGGGGGGTCAGTAAGGACTGGGGCAGGAGGGGGGGGGACACCAGCCTGAACTGGGAGCACTGGGAGGGACTGGTGCCCCCCCCCCCACCTGTCCCTGTCCCAAAAAAGCATCGTGCAAAGCTCCGGGGGGGGGGGGGGGGGGGGGGGAGCAGCTGCTGGAGGGGGGGGGGGGCGAAACCAGATCCCCCCCCCGTGGGGGGATGGGCAGGGGGGGGGGGGAGGGGTGGGGGGGGTGGCCCAGTTCCTCCCCGTTGTCCCAGTTCCTCCCAGTTTGTCCTCAAAACTGGGCTGGGAGTCCCCAAGGGGAGGTGGGGGGGGGGGAATTAAGGGCAAGGGGGGGGGGTCAAGGGCGAGGGGGTGACCTTGGGGGGGGGGGGACATGGGGGGGACCCCCACGGGGGGGGTGGGACCCCCACGGGGGGGGGGGACATGGGTGGGGGGGAGGGGAAATGCTGAGCTCAGCAGATTTGGGCTCGGGGGGGGGGGGGTTTGACCCCCCCAAAGGGGAAACTGAGGCACGGAGCGAACCCACCCCCCGCCCCCCCCCCCCCCCCAAAGGGGCCCCCCCATGGGTGGGGGTGGGGCCGGTGGCATCCCCGGCGCGTGGGGAGGAATGAGCCCCCCCCCCCCCACCCAGCTGCTCCCGTCGGTCTGGGGGGGGTGGGGGGGCACCCAGGGGTGCTGATCCCCCCCCCCCCATAGGGTGAGGGGGGGCACCCAGGGGTCTTGACCCACCCTATAGGGTTGGGGGGGGGCACCCAGGGGTCTTGACCCCCCCCACAGAGTTGGGGGGGGCACCCAGGGGTCTTGACCCCCCCATAGGGTGAGGGGGGGCACCCAGGGGTGCTGTCCCACCCTATAGACCCCCTTGGTTTGGGGGGGGGGCACCCAGGGGTCCTGATCCCCCCCATAGGGTGAGGGGGCACCCAGGGGTCCTGATCCCCCCCCCTAGGATTGTGGGGGGCACCCAGGGGTGGGTAGAGGTGCCCTGGGGTGGGGGGGGGGGGGGTGTGAGGGGGCCCTGGGGGGGGTGGGGGGGGTCTGGGGGTGCCCTGGGGAGGGTGGGGGGGGTCTGAGGGTGCCCTGGGGGTGCCGTGGGGTGGGTGGGGGGGGCCTGAGGGTTCCCTGGGGGTGCCCTGGGGTGGGTGGGGGGGGTCTGAGGGTTCCCTGGGGGTGCCCTGGGGTGGGTGGGGGGGTCTGGCGGTGCCCTGGGGGTGCTCTTGGGATGCCCTGGGGTGGGTGGGGGGGGTCTGGGGGTGCCCTGGGGTGGATGGGGGTGCCCCGGGGGTGCCGTGGGGTGGGTGGGGGGGGTCTGAGGGTGCCCTGGGGGTGCCCTGTGGGTGCCCTGGGGGTGCCCTGGGGTGGGTGGGGGGGGTCTGAGGGTGCCCTGGGGGTGCTGTGGGGTGGGTGGGGGGTGTCTGAGGGTGCCCTGGGGGTGGCTGGGGGGGTCTGAGGGGCGGGTGGGGGTGCCCTGGGGGTGCCCTGTGGGTGGGTGGAGGGGGTCTGAGGGTGCCCTGGGGTGGGTGGGGAGGGTCTGAGGGTGCCCTGAGGGTGCCCTGGGGTGGGTGGGGGTGCCCTGGGGGTGCCGTGGGGTGGGTGGGGGGTCCCTGAGGGTCCCCGGTGCCCCCCCCCAGGAGGACGAGGTGGTGCTGCAGTGCACGAGCAGCCGGGGCAAGGAGCAGCTCAAGCTGTGCCTGTCGGCGGAGGGCTTCGGGAACCGGCTCTGCGCCCTCGAGCCCACCTCCAACGCCCAGGTTTGGGTGGGGGGGGGGGTCGGGGGAGGGTCCTGGGGGTCGGGGGGTATCGGGGTAGGGGGGGTTTGGGGGGTCCTGGGGGGTCAGAGGGGTTGGGGAAGGGGCTGGGTGCGCTGGAGCCCACCTCGAACGTGCAGGTTTGGGGAGGGTGGGGGGGGGGTTGAGGGGTCTGGGGGGGTCCTGGGGGTCTGGGGGGGGGGTTGGGGGGTATCGGGGTAGGGGGGGTTTGGGGGGTCCTGGGGGGGCTGGGGGGGGTTTGGGGGTCCTGGGGGTCTGGGGGGTATCGGGATCTGGGGGGTCCTGGGGGGGTCTGGGGGGTATCAGGGGGTATCGGGGTAGGGGGGGTTGGGGGGTCTGGGAGGGTCCTGGGGGGGTCCGGGGGGTATGGGGGGGCTTGAGCGGGGTTTGGGGGGTCTGGGGGGTATCGGGGGGTATCGGGGTAGGGGGGGGTTGGGGGGTCTGGGAGGGTCCTGGGGGGGTCCGGGGGGTATGGGGGGGCTTGAGCGGGGTTTGGGGGGTCCGGGGGTATCGGGGGGTATCAGGGTAGGGGGGGTTTGGGGGGGGTTCTGGGGGGTATTGCGGGTCTGGGGGGGGTCCTGGGGGGGTCCTGGGGGTATTGGGGGGGTCTGGGGGGTATTAGGGGTATGGGGGGTATCAGGGTATGAGGGGTCCTGGGGCTTCTGGGGGGTATCGGGGGGGTCCTGGGGGTCGGGGGGTATCGGGGGGTATCGGGGTAGGGGGGGGTTGGGGGTCTGGGGGGGGTCCTGGGGGATATTGGGGGGGTCCGGGGGGTATGGGGGGGCTTGAGGGGGGTATGGGGGGTATTAGGGGTATGGGGGGTATCGGGGTTGGGGGGTTTGGGGGGTCCTGGGGGGTCTGGGGGGGCTTGAGGGGGGTTTGGGGGGTATTAGGGGTATGGGGGGTATCGGGGTAGGGGGGGTCCTGGGGGGTCTGGGGGGGCTTGAGGGGGGTTTGGGGGGTATTAGGGGTATGGGGGGTATCGGGGTAGGGGGGGGTTGGGGGGGTTTGGGGGGGTCCTGGGGGTATTGGGGGGGTTTGGGGGTCCGGGGGGTTTCTGGGGGTATCGGGGTAGGGGGGGGTTGGGGGGTCCTGGGGGTCTGGGGGGTATCAGGGTAGGAGGGGTATGGGGGGTTTGGGGGGTCCGGGGGGTATCGGGGGACTTGGGGGGGGGGTCCGGGGGGTATTAGGGGTATGGGGGGTATCGGGGTGGGAGGGTTTGGGGGGGTTTGGGGGGTATTTGGGGTATGGGGGGGTCCTGGGGGGGTCTGGGGGTATCGGGGGGTATCGGGGTAGGGGGGGTTTGGGGGGTCCTGGGGGGGTCAGGGGGGTTGGGGGATAGGGGGACACCCCATAGCACTTAGGGTGGGGGGGGACAGGGGGACCCCCTATGGCAGGGGGACCTGGGGACATGGGGGGACATGGGGACACCCTCTGGCAGGTGGCACCGGGGTCGGGGGGGGGGGGGGGGCACCTGATACCCCCTGGCGGGAGGGACGGGGGGGACATCGGACACCCCCCACCCCCCCCCCCCCCCCCGGGCGGGGACATCAGACACCACCAGTGTCACCTGCTGTGGGGACATGGGCCCCCCCCCCCCCATCAGGAGCCCCCAGGGACCCCCTATCCGGGGCTATGGGGACCCCCTGCCCCCCCCCATGTCCCCCTTGTCACCCCCATGTCCCCCCATGTCCCCAGTGTCACCTGCTATGGGGACATGGCCCCCCCCCCCCCATCAGGAGCCCCCAGGGACCCCCTCTCCGGGGCTATGGGGACCCCCTGCCCCCCCCCCCCATGTCCCCCCATGTCCCCCTTGTCACCCCCCTTGTCCCCTGTCCCCCCCCCCAACAGAATGTCCCCCCCGACCTGGCCGGCTGCTGCTTCGTGCTCGAGCAGTCGCTCTCGGTGCGGGCGCTGCAGGAGATGTTGGCCACGAGCGCCGAGGGGGGGCCCGAGGTGGGTCTGGGGGCTTCTGGGGGGGTCCTGGGGGGGTCCTGGGGGGGGTCCGAAGGGTCCCACCCCCCCTTGACCCCCCCTGGTCCCTCCTTGACCCCCCTTTTCCCCCTCCCCCCCCCCCCCCCGTACACACACCCAGGGGGCGCTGAGGTGGGTGTGGGGGGGGTCGTGGGGGTCCCAGGGGGGTCGTGGGGGGGGTCCTGGGGGTCCCACCCCCCCTTGACCCCCCCTTGACCCCCCCTTTGCCCCCCTTGACTCCCTCTTTTACCCCACCCACCCACCCATAAGGGCCCAGGGGGGTCGTGGGGGGGTCGTGGGGGGGGGTCTGGGGGGGTCGTGGGGGTCCCACCCCCCTTTGACCCCCCCCTTTCCCCCCTTGACCCCCCCTTTCCCCTCCCCCCCCCACCCAGGGGGGGTCCAGGGGGGTCTGGGGGGGGGGTCCTGGGGGTCCCACCCCCCCCTTGACCCCCCCCTTTCCCCCCTTGACCCCCCCTTTCCCCTCCCCCCCCCCACCCAGGGGGGTCCCAGAGGGGTCGTGGGGGGGGGAGGAGGGTCCTGGGGGGGGTCGTGGGGGTCCCACCCCCCCTTGACCCCCCCTCTTCTCTCCCCCCCCCCCCCCCCTTACGCCCACCCCAGGGGGTCGACCTGGATAAGTGGGTAGGTGCCACCGTGGGTGCAGTGACCCCCCCCTCCCGGCCTTCATCCCCCCCCTCATCATCCTCTGCACCCCCGAATTGCCCCCGGGGGGGGGGATTTGCTGCCCCCCCCCCCAGCCTTCATCCCCCCCTCCTCATCATCCTCTGCACCCCTAAACTACCCCCTGGGGGGGATTTACTGCCCCCCCCCATCTTCATCCTCATCATCCTCTTCCTCTGCACCCCTAAACTGCCCAGGGGGGGGGACACGCTGCTGCCCCCCCCCCCAGCCTTCATCCCCCCCTCCTCATCATCCTCTGCACCCCCAAATTGCCCCGGGGGGGGGAGGATTTACTGCCCCCCCCCCCAACCTTCATCTTCCTCATCCTCATCCTCTGCACCCCCAAACTGCCCCGGGGGGGGGACACGCTGCTGCCCCCCCCCCAGCCTTCATCCCCCTCTCATCCTCCTCCTCTGCACCCCCAAACTGCCCCCGGGGGGGGGTCTCTTGCCCCCCCCCCCCCCCCCCCGCATGGGCCCCCGTGTGCCCCCCCCCCAACATCTCCGCATGGATCCCGCTGCCCCCCCCCGAGTGTGAGCACGAGGGTCGTGCAATGCACGAGGGTCCTGGTGCACTGGGGGGGGGGGCACAGGGGACCCCCCCCCCACGAGGGTCCTGCGACCCCCCCCCAGCCCCCCCCCCCCACCTTTTGGGGTTGGGGGGGGGGGTCCCCACTGCCCCCCCCCCCAATACACCTCTCACACAAGGGTCATGCGTCGCACGAGGCTCCCCCCACCCTGGGGTGCCCCCCACCCCCTTTTTTAGGGTGGGGGGGGGTCCTGGGGGTCCCCACTGACCCCCCCCCCACTTGTCCCCCCCCCCCCACGGCCCCAGTGACCCCCCCACGTCGCCACTGACCCCCCCCATGTCCCCCCCCACCCCGATACACCTCTCACACGAGGGTCGTGCATCACACAAGGCTCCCCCCACCCTGGGGTGCCCCCCACCCCCTTTCCCCCCCCCCCTTTTTAGGGTGGGGGGGGGTCAGGGGGTCCCAACTGACCCCCCCCGCCCCCCCTGACCCCCCCTGGCCCCAGTGACCCCCCCCCTCACCACTGCCCCCCCCCCCACCCCAATACACCTCTCACACGAGGCTCGTGCATCACACAAGGCTCCCCCCACCCTGGGGTGCCCCCCACCCCCCTTTTTAGGGTGGGGGGGGTCCTGGGGGTCCCCACTGACCCCCCCCACTTGTCCCCCCCCCCCCACGGCCCCAGTGACCCCCCCCCTCACCAGTGCCCCCCCCACTGCCCCCCCCCCCCCCCGATACACCTCTCACACGAGGGTCGTGCATCACACAAGGCTCCCCCCACCCTGGGGTGCCCCCCACCCCCTTTCCCCCCCCTTTTTAGGGTGGGGGGGGTCAGGGGGTCCCCACTGACCCCCCCCGACCCCCCCCGACCCCCCGTGACCCCCCCTGGCCCCAGTGACCCCCCCCCCTCACCACTGCCCCCCCCCCCACCCCCATACACCTCTCACACGAGGGTCGTGAATCACACGAGGCTCCCCCCACCCTGGGGTGCCCCCCACCCCCCTTTTTTAGGGTGGGGGGGGGTCCTGGGGGTCCCCACTGACCCCCCCCCCACCTTGTGTGTCCCCCCCCCCCCCCCCAAAAAAGTCGTCGCAGGGGGGGGGCCACCGCACGCTGCTCTACGGCCACGCCATCCTGCTGCGGCACTCGCACAGCGGCATGGTGAGTTGGGGGGGGGGTTTATGGGGTGGGTGGGGGTCAGGGTGGGGGGCAGGGGGGGTCAGGGACCCCCCCCCACCCCTAACTGGGTGCCCCCCCCCCCCCACCCAGTACCTGAGCTGTCTCACCACGTCCCGCTCCGTCACCGACAAACTGGCCTTCGACGTGGGGCTGCAGCGGGACGCGGCGGGTGAGGGGGGGGCTGGGGGGTCCCTATAGGGTTGGGGGGGGGTCCCTATAGGGTTTGGGGGGGGTCCTATGGGGTTTGGGGGGGTCCTGGGGGGTCTCCTGGGGTTTGGGGGGGGGTCCTATGGGGTTTGGGAGGGGGCTGGGGGGTCCCTATGGGGTTTGGGGGGGTCCTATGGGGTTTGGGGTGGTCCTATGGGGTTTGGGGGGGGGGCTGGGGGGTCCCTATAGGGTTTGGGGGGAGTCCTGGGGGTTTGGGGGGGTCTGGGGGGTCCCTATAGTGTTTGGGGGGAGTCCTGGGGGTTTGGGGGGGTCTGGGGGGTCCCTATAGGGTTTGGGGGGGGTCCCATGGGGTCCTGGGGGGTCCCTATAGGGTTGGGGGGGGTCCTATAGGGTTGGGGGGGGTCCTGTGGGGTTTGGGGGGGGGTCCTGGGGGGTTCTATGGGGTTGGGGGGGGTCCCATGGGGTTTGGGGGGGTCCCTCTGGGGTTTAGGGTCCTTATGGGGTCTGTGGGTCCCCAGGGGGGTTTGGGGTCCCTCCGGGGGGGGTTTGGGGTCCCCCCGGGGGTCTCAGGGTGCCCCCCCCCCCCCCCCAGGCGAGGCGTGCTGGTGGACGACGCACCCGGCGTCGAAGCAGCGCTCGGAGGGGGAGAAGGTGCGGGTGGGGGACGACCTGATCCTGGTGAGCGTGTCCTCGGAGCGCTACCTGGTGAGGGCATGCGTGGGTCATACGTGGGTCATACGTGGGTCATGTGTGTCCTCGTGTGTCCTGGTGTGTCCTCGGAGCGCTACCTGGTGAGGGTCATGTGTGTGACATACGTGGGTCATGTGTGTCCTCGTGTGTCCCTGCGTGTCCTCGGAGCGCTGCCTGGTGAGGTCATATGTGTGACATACATGGGTCATACGTGTGTCCTCGTGTGTCCCTGTGGGTCCTCAGAGCACTACCTGGTGAGGGTCATACGTGTGTCATACGTGTGTCGTGTGTGTCATACGTGTGTCATGTGTGTCATGTGTGTCCCTGTGTGTCCTCGGAGCGCTACGTGGTGAGGGTCACACGTGTGTCATACGTGTGTCATGTGTGTCCTGGTGAGTGTGTCCTCGGAGCGCTACCTGGTGAGGGTCATACGTGTGTCATACGTGTGTCATGTGTGTCCTGGTGAGTGTGTCCTCGGAGCGCTACCTGGTGAGGTCATACGTGTGTCATGTGTGTCCCCGTGTGTCCTCGTGTGTCCTCGGAGCGCTACCTGGTGAGGGCATACGTGTGTCATACGTGTGTCACGTGTGTCCTCATGTGTCCTCGTGTGTCCTCGGAGCGCTACCTGGTGAGGGCACGCACGTGGGTCATACATGTGTCGTGTGTGTCATGTGTGTGTCATGTGTGTCCTTGGAGTGCTACCTGGTGAGGGCATGCGTGTGTCATACGTGTGTCATGTGTGTCCTCGTGTGTCCCTGTGTGTCCTTGGAGCGCTGCCTGGTGAGGGCATACGTGTGTCATACGTGTGTCATGCGTGTCCTCGTGTGTCCTCAGAGCGGTACCTGGTGAGGTCATACGTGTGTCATACGTGTGTCATACGTGTGTCATGTGTGTGTCATGTGTGTGTGTGTCCTCGTGTGTCCTCAGAGCGCCACCTCATGAGGTTATACGTGTGTCATACGTGTGTCATGTGTGTCCTGGTGAGTGTGTCCTCGGAGCGCTGCCTGGTGAGGGTCATACGTGTGACATGTGTGTGTCATGTGTGTCCTCGTGTGTCCTCGTGTGTCCCTGTGTGTCCTTGGAGCGCTACCTGGTGAGGGGGGGCACACATGTGGCACACGCGTATCCCCATGTGTCCCCATGTCACACTCATGTCCCCGTGTCCCCATGTCACACGTGTGTCCCCTTGTCCCCCTGTGTCCCCCCATGTCCCCGTGTCCCTCCCGTGTCCCCCCATGTCCCCATGTCCCCCCTGTGTCCCCCCCATGTCCCCCCATGTCCCATGTCCCCCCATATTCCCATGTGTCCCCCATGTCCCCCCCATGTCCCCATGTCCCCCCATGTCACACGTGTCCCCCCATGTCCCCCCATGTCCCTGTGTCCCCTCATGCCCCCTGTCCCCTCCATGTCCCCCTGTATCCCCCCGTGTCCCCATGTCCCCTCATGTCCCCATGTCCCCATGTCACACGTGTGTCCCCTTGTCCCCCTGTGTCCCCCCCATGTCCCCACTGTCCCCCTTGTCCCCAGCACCTCTCCACGGCCAGCGGGGAGCTCCAGGCCGACGCCTCCTTCATGCAGACGCTCTGGAACATGAACCCCGTGTGCTCGGGCTCCGAGGAAGGTGTGTCCCCAACCCGGGGGGGGGGGGTGACAGGGACACCACGACCCCCCTGTCACCCCCCTGCCACCCCCCTGTCACCCTCCGTGTCCCCAGGGTACGTGACGGGCGGCCACGTCCTGCGCCTCTTCCACGGGCACATGGACGAGTGTCTGACGACGGAGCGGGGCGAGGAGCGCAGGTGGGGGGGGGGGTGACACCGGGGGGGTGACACCGGGGGGTGGCACTTGGAGGGGGGGGGTGACAGTCCCCCCCTGGGGGTGTCGTCCCCGAGGTGACAGCCGTGTCCCCGCAGCAGCGCCGTGAGCTACGAGGGGGGGGGGGTCTGCACCCACGCCCGCTCCCTGTGGCGCCTGGAGCCCCTGCGCATCAGGTAGGGGGTGGCACTGTCCCCGTGTCACTGTCCCCATGTCACTGTCCCCGTGTCACTGTCCCCATGTCACTGTCACCCATGGCATTGTCACCTGAGGTCACCCCAGCAGCTCAGTCCCCCCCCCCAACGCTGCATCACTGGTGTCCCCACGTGTCCCTGCGTCCCCCTCCCACGCTGCGTCCTGGGGACACTGGTGTCCCTGTGTCCCTGTGACCCATCCCTGTGTCCCCATGTCCCCATCCCTGTCCCCATGACCCATCCTTGCATCTCCACGCCGTGTCCCCTGTGTCCCCATGTCCCTATAACCCATCCCTGTGTCCCCATGTCCCTGTGACCCATCCCTGTGTCCTCTTGTGTCCCCATGTCCCCGTCCCCATGTCCCCACGACCTATCCCTGCATCCCGATGCCATGTCCCCTGTGTCCCCACGTCCCCATGACCCATCCCTGTGTCCCCATGTCCCCATGACCCATCCCCGTGTCCCCATGACCCATCCCTGTGTCCCCACGTCCCCATGACCCATCCCTGTGTCCCTGTGTCCCCATGACCCATCCCCATGTCCCCATGGCCCATCCCTGTGTCCCCATGTCCCCTGAGTCCCCATGTCCCCATCCCCATGTCCCCATGTCCCCATCCCTGTCCCCATGACCCATCCTTGTGTCCCCTGTGTCCTCTTGTGTCCCCCTGTCCCCATGCCTGTCCCCATGACCCATCCCTGTGTCCCCATGTCCCCATGACCCATCCCCATGTCCCCATGACCCATCCCTGTGTCCCCATGTCCCCATGACCCATCCCCATGTCCCCATGACCCATCCCTGTGTCCCCATGTCCCCGTGACCCATCCCCACGTCCCCGTGACCCATCCCCATGTCCCCATGTCCCATCCCTGTGTCCCCATGTCCCCATGACCCATCCCCATGTCCCCATGACCCATCCCCGTGTCCCCATGTCCCCATCCCTGTCCCCATGACCCATCCTTGCATCCCCACACCATGTCCCCCATGTCCCCATCCCCGTGTCCCCCCCCGGTGACCCGCATGTCCCCCCAGCTGGAGCGGGAGCCACCTCAAGTGGGGACACAGGGGACAACCGGTGTCCTTGTGTCCCCGTGTCCCCATGTCCCCATGACCCATCCCCATGTCCCCATGACCCATCCCTGTGTCCCCATGACCCATCCCTGTGTCCCCATGTCCCCGTGACCCATCCCCATGTCCCCATGACCCATCCCCATGTCCCCATGTCCCCATGACCCATCCCCGTGTCCCCATGACCCATCCCCATGTCCCCATGTCCCCATGACCCATCCCCATGTCCCCATGACCCATCCCTGTGTCCCCATGTCCCCATCACCCATCCCCATGTCCCCATCACTCATCCCATGTCCCCATCACCCATCCCCGTGTCCCCATGTCCCCATCACCCATCCCCATGTCCCCATGACCCATCCCCATGTCCCCATGTCCCCATCCCCGTGTCCCCATGCCCCATCCCCGCATCCCCACACCATGTCCCCGTCCCCGTGTCCCCCCCCGGTGACCCCCGTGTCCCCCCCCCCAGCTGGAGCGGGAGCCACCTCAAGTGGGGCCAGCCCTTCCGCCTGCGCCACGTCACCACGGGCCGGTACCTGGCGCTGACCGAGGACACGGGCCTGGCCGTGGTGGAGGCGGCCGCCGCCAGCACCCGCGCCGCCGCCTTCTGCTTCCGCGCCTCCAAGGTGGGGACGGGGACGGGGACGGGGGGGACACGGCCACGGGGACAACGGGGTGACACACGGGGATGGGGGACAAGGTCACGGGGGGAGGGAGGGGCCTGTGCTGGTCCCATCCCCATCCTGGTCCCATCTGGGTCCCCATCATGGTCCCATCCCTGTCCTGGTCCCTCTCCTGGTCCCCATCCTGGTGACAATCACTGTCCTGTCCCCATTTGGGTCCCCAACGTGGTCCTGTCCCCATCTTGGTCCCTGTCCTGTCCCCATCCTGGTCCCATCCCTCTCCTGTCCCCATTCGGGTCCCCATCCTGGTCCCATCCTTCTCCTGGTCCCCATCCTGGTGACAATCCCTCTTCTGTCCCCATTTGGGTCCCCAACGTGGTCCCTGTCCCCATCCTGGTCCCCATCCCTCTCCTGGTCCCTCTCCTGGTCCCCATCCTGGTGACAATCCCTCTCCTGTCCCCATTTGGGTCCCCAACGTGGTCCCTGTCCCCATCCTGGTCCCCATCCCTCTCCTGGTCCCTCTCCTGGTCCCCATCCTGGTGACAATCCCTCTTCTGTCCCCATTTGGGTCCCCAACGTGGTCCTGTCCCTGTCCTGTCCCCATCGTGGTGACAATCCCTCTCCTGTCCCCATCCTGGTCCCATCTCTCTCCTGTCCCCATTCGGGTCCCCATCCTGGTCCCATCCCTCTCCTGGTCCCTCTCCTGGTCCCCATCCTGGTGACAATCCCTCTCCTGTCCCCATTTGGGTCCCCAACGTGGTCCTGTCCCTGTCCTGTCCCCATCGTGGTGACAATCCCTCTCCTGTCCCCATCCTGGTCCCATCTCTCTCCTGTCCCCATTCGGGTCCCCATCCTGGTCCCATCCCTCTCCTGGTCCCTCTCCTGGTCCCCATCCTGGTGACAATCCCTCTCCTGTCCCCATTTGGGTCCCCATCGTGGTCCTGACCCCATCCTGGTCCCACCCCTGTCCCCATCCCTGTCCCTTTAAAGGTTCTGGTCCCCATCCCTGTCCTCATCCTGGTGACAATCTCTGTCCTGTCCCCATTTGGGTCCCCATCCTGGTCCTGTCCCCATCCTGGTCCCTGTCCTGGTCCCAACCTGATGGTGGTCCCCATGTGGGTCCCCAGGTGGGTCCCTGTCCCCATCCCTGGTCCCCATCCTGGTCCCCTTGAGGGTCCCTGTCCCCATCCCTGTCCCCAGGTGGGTCCTTGTCCCCATCCCTATTGCCCTGTGGGTCCTTGTCCCCATCCTGGTCCCCTTGAGGCTCCCTGTCCCCATCCCTGTCCCCATCCTGGTGGTCCCCAGGTGGGTCCTTGGCCCCACCCCTGTCCTCCTGCAGGTCCCTGTCCCCATCCCCATCCCCATCCTGGTCCCTTTATGGCCTCTGTCCCCATCCTGGTGCCAGTCCCCATCCCTGTCCCCCTGTGGGTCCCTGTCCCCATCCTGGTGGTCCCCAGGTGGGTCCTTCTCCCCATCCCCATCCTGGTCCCCCTGTGGGTCCCTGTCCCCATCCTGGTGGTCCCCACGTGGGTCCTTCTCCCCATCCCCATCCTTGTCCCCTCCTGGTCCCCCTGTGGGTCCCTGTCCCCATCCTGGTGGTCCCCACGTGGGTCCTTCTCCCCATCCCCATCCTGGTCCCCTCCTGGTCCCCCTGTCCCCATCCTGGTGGTCCCTCCTGAGGGTCCCCGTCCCCCCCCCGTGTCCCCCCGTCCCCCTGACCGCCGTGTCCCCGCAGGAGAAGCTGGAGGTGGCGCCCAAGCGGGACGTGGAGGGGATGGGGGCCCCCGAGATCAAGTACGGGGAGTCGCTGTGCTTCGTGCAGCACGTGGCCAGCGCGCTCTGGCTCACCTACGCCGCGGGCGACGGCAAGGCGCTGCGCCTGGGCCAGCTGCGCAGGAAGGTGGGGGCCAGGGGGCATCTAAGGGGGCTCGGGGGCATCTTTGGAGGAGTTATGGGGCATCTAAGGGGGCTTTGAGGCATCTAAGGGGGCTTTGGGGCATCTTTGGGGCATCTAAGGGGGGTTTGGGGCATCTAAGGGGGCTTTGGGGCATCTCTAAGGGGGGTTGGGGGCATCTAAGGGGGCTTTAGGGCATCTTTGGGGCATCTAAGGGGGGTTTGGGGCATCTCTGAGGGGCTTTGGGGCATCTTTGGGGCATCTCTGGGGCATCTAAGGGGGCTTTGGGGGGCTTTGGGGCATCTCTGGGGGCTTTGGGGGGGCTTTGGGGCATCTAAGGGGGGTTTGGGGCATCGCTGGGGGGGTTATGGGGCATCTTTGGGGGCCTTGGGGCATCTAAGGGGGCTTTGGGGCATCTCTGGGGGGGGTTATGG
>NW_027167503.1:0-39172 GCF_013368605.1 Nyctibius grandis
TTTTTTCTTTTTGAAGATCGAATCGGAGTCCTGACCATCTGAAAGCTAAGTTGAGGCACTGGTGGTGGAGAGCGGTGGTGGGAAGGAGCAGACAAGGTTGGCACTTTCAGGAAGCGATTTTCACTTTTTAAAGTTAGGGTAGGGGAGAGGGCTGTGCAGGAACAGTCCACTTTAGGCAGGCTCAGGGAGGGGGTTCCTTTTCAGCACAAGGATAGCGTGAGGCAGGCCAGGGCAGTTCCAGCCTACGTGCGTTTGTGTAGTTCGTGCGGCGTGTTTCGTGCGTCTTAGCGCTTCCTCAGGTCTCGATGTCTTCGTTGTGCTCGAGGAGCACGCCGCGCACCTCGGCCGCAATTCCTAGAGTCTTGAACGCCTGTACTCATCAGCGTAGTGCCAATAAGTCACTTCTTTTCTTGCGTAACGAGCTTAAGGCGTGGTTCGCTCTTCCATCTTGCCGGATTCCGGCCGGGCCTCTTTTGCAGGGTAATTCGCTGCAAAAACGAGCGGATTCTCTTTCCAGGCATCCATTTGGACGGACTGGGCTTTATTCCGTGCATCGTTAGGTGGTGAGGTCTTGAAGCCAGGCTTGTTGCATATACAGCCTCTCGGTTTTGAGAGTCACTTCTTGTCACTGGCCATGATGTTCTGCTTTCTTTCTGGGGTTGCCATAGAGCCTCCACACGTCCCCGTCACGGTCCTGCAGGTGGTCTTGCCCCACAGCATGTTCTCCTTTGGCGTCAGCATCTTCGCTGAGAGTTTTCTCTCATCGTTGAGGAACCTCGTTTGTAGCGTTTTGTGTAGCATTGGACTGTGCGTGTGTGTGTGTGGCTTGCAGCTGCACTGCGTGGGGTTGTAGAGTCAGGGGTAGATGGAATAGCGACAAGTTTCTATGGTTAATCTGTTGATATGCATAGACTGTTGGGGTAATGGTTGTAGAGTCATCTCGGATGGATTAGCTGTCTGCAGCTGGTGAGGCCAGTAATTTCTGTAATGTTTTGAAGGTGCCGAGGAGATGTACGTAGTCATCTGGGAGAGGCAGCGAGAGGGCTAGTTGGGCAGATGGAATCTCTAAGGTGTTGAGGCTTCTCTGTGTAAGGCTTAAGGTTTGAATTAATTATTTACTTTAGTGGCAGGCTGCAGTTGGGCTGTGGATGGTATTCCTTAATGGAAACCCCATGTCTGGAAGTATTAAAGTGATGCTTTGCACCTGGGTGACTTTTTATTATTGTCTTTGCAGATGCAGAGGGATGAACCGTGCAGGACAAGAGAGGAGAGGCGAGCGGAGCGCCATAAGAAGGTGGGTCGCCGTGTGGTGTTAGAGGGAAGATGACCGATGGAGATATCCCTACATTATGGTATTTCTTTTTTTTTTTTAATTTGAAGCTGCCAAGCGATGAGCAGCACGGAAGACGGGCAGAGCAGCCGAGTCGGGCAAGGTGAGCACCGATCGGTGGGCTGAAGCGGCAGTTATTTTTCAGGTGTCGTATTGGCAGTGCAGTCATAAGCGACCAGTGTTTTTTGGTTTTACAGGTGGTGTGCAAGAGACAACGTGATGCCCTAAAGTGCCAGAGACCAGACAGGGAAGTTGTGATGGTAAAGGTGGGTGAGAAGGGGACCGGCATAGGTGAGATGCGGTTTTGGACAGTATCTCAGCCCCTGCCTCTTCGTTCGGTTTTGTGCAGGTGCTGCCCACCGGCTTCCGGGAGCGATGCCAACTGTCGAGGAGCGGTCGGAGAAGGTGAGGCGGTCGTGGGCCGCGTCGGTGTCTCATAGGAAAGTATTAAGCGGTCACTCAGTGGAGCGTTTCTGCTTGGTTTTGCAGGTTCTGTGCGGCGTAGCCTTTGGACTTGGATGAGCGTTTGAGGTGAGCTGGGTAGTAGAGAGTAGGAGCAGGGGGCTGGTGCTTTCTTGCCAGTGGCACGGTAATTTTGTGTCTTTTGGTATCTTAGGCACCACGAGCGACCACAGCCACAGCGTCCCACTCTGCAATCGGCACGGAGCAGGTGACCGGAACGGCACTGTGCATCCGAGGTGGGGGATGATGTGGGGAACGGTCTCTGTCAGATGTGATGCTGAGTGACGGCCTTGTTAAGTGTGGATTGTAATTTTTTTTTTTTTTTTTTTTGCAGGTGATGAAGAGGAATCTGGTGATTGCAGGATTCATGCAGTGGGCTGATTGTATTTTTTTCTTTTTGAGGATGGCATTGGACCCTCGGCTGTCTGAAAGGTAAGTTGAGGCACTGATGTTGGGGAGAGGTTGGGGGAAGGAGCAGACAAGGTTGGCACTTTCAGGAAGCGGTTTTCCAGTTTTAAAGTTTGTGTAGGGGAGAGGGCTGTCCAGGACCAGTCCCCTTTAGGCAGGTTAAGGCATAGGGTTTCTTTTCAGCACAACGGTAGCGTTTGCCAGGCCAGGGCAGTTCCAGCCTACGTGCGTTTGTGTAGTTCGTGCGGATGTCGCGTGCGTCTTAGCGCTTCTTCAGGTCTCGATGTCTTCTTTGTGCTCGAGGAGCACGCCATCCCTGGAGCCTTGAACACCTGTACTCATCAGTGTAGTGCCAATCAGGCACTTTTTTTCTTTTGTAACGAGATTAAAGCGTGGTTCAGGCTTCCATCTTGCAAGTTTCCAGACGGTCCTCTTCTGCGGCGTCATCGCCAGCCGCACGAGCGGCTTTGCTTTCCAGGCGTCTCTTTGGACAGACCGGTCATTCTTCCGTGCATCCTTAGGCGGTGAGGTCTTGAAGCCGAGCTTCTTGCGCATACGTCCTCTCAGTTTTGAGAGTAACATCTTGTCACAGGCCATGACGTTCTGCTTGCTTTCTGGGGTCGCCAGAGAGCCTCCTCACGTCCCCGTCACGGTCCTGCAGGCGGTCTTCCCTCGCAGCCTCTTCTCCTCGGGCATCATCATCGTCGGTGAGAGTTTTCTCTCATCTTTGAGGCACCTGGATTCTAGCGTTCTGTGTTGCATCGGCCTCTCTGTGTGCGTGTGCGTGCATGTGTGCGTGTGTGTGGCTCGGAGCTGCCCTGCCTGGCATTGTAGAGTCAGGGGTAGGTAGAATAGCGATCAGTGTCTGTGGTTAATATGTTGATATGCCTAGACTGTTTGGGTAAAGGTTGTAGAGTCATCTCGGACAGATTAGCTATCTGCAGCAGGTGAGGACAGTAACTTCTGTAACATTTTGAAGGTGCAGAGGAGATCTTTGAGCTGTGTGGGGGAGGCAGCGAGAGGGCTAGTTGGGCAGATGGGATCTGTAAGGTTTTGAGACTTCTCTGTGTAAGGTTTAATGTTTGAATTAATTATTTACTTAAGTGGCAGGCTGCAGTTGGTCTGTGGATGGTATTCCTTAATGGGAACCAGATATCTGGAACTAATAAAGGGATGCTTTGAGTCCAGGTGACTTATTCAATATTGTCTTTGCAGATGCAGATGGACGAGCCGTGCAGGACAAGAGAGGAGAGGCGCAGGGAACGCGATAAGAAGGTGGGTCGCCGTGTGGCGTTAGAGGGAAGATGACTCTCGGTGATATGCCTCCGTGTGCTGATTTCACTGGGATTTGGTTTCAGTTTGTGGCCAGCCATGGTGATCCAGGCCCTCAGCAGTTAAATGCAGGGCAGCTGACCCTGACTGGCTCACAGGTGTTTTCTGTTTCATTGACATCAAGCTCACTATAAAAGAGAGGGTTTGCTGGGAAGAGGTGGGGTTTTTTCCTGCTCTCCTTGCCTCTCCTCCCTCCTCCTCTTCCTTGCTGTGATACCTGGAGCAACTTGGCAGTGGTCTGTGGATGAGTATACAGTGGTTTGTTTTGTGTTGTCCTTTATATTGATTTCTTCCTTTCATTAAATCTGGTTAACTTCATCCTTATGAAGTTTCCCTCTCTTTTTCCCTATTCACTTCCTTATTTGGGGAAGGGACATTGGGAGAGAGAAATTCTGCTAATGTTTAACCCCGGGTGCGGGCTAAACGAAGACACTACCTTATTGTATTTGTTGTTGTTTTTTAATTTGAAGGTTCACAGCGAGGAGCGCCACGGGATACGGGCAGAGCAGGCAACTCTCGGGCAAGGTGAGCGCCGATCCCTGCGCTGAAGCGGCAGATATTTTTCACGTGTTCATTGGCGGCGCAGTCATAAGCGACCCGTGTTTTTTTTGGTTTTACAGGTGGTGTGCAAGAGTCAACGTGTCGGCCTAAACTGCCGGAGGCCAGACAGGCAAGATGTGACGGTAAAGGTGGGCTAGGAGGGGAGCGGCACGGGCGTTCCGTGGTTTTGGGCAGTATCTCAGCACGTGCCTTTTTGTTTGGGTTCTTGCAGGTGCTGCCCAGAGAGCTCCGGCAGGCGAAGCCACGTGTCCAGGAGCGGTCCGAGAAGGTGAGGCGGTCGTGGGCCGCGTCCGTGTCTAACAGCAAAGTATTCAGCGGTCACTCAGTGGAGCGTTTCTCCTTGGTTTTGCAGGTTCTGTGCGGCGCAGCCTTCGGACTTGGATGAGCGTTTGAGGTGAGCTGGGTAGTAGAGAGTAGGAGCAGGGGGCTGGTGCTTTCTTGCCAGTGGCACGGTAATTTTGTGTCTTTTGGTATCTTAGGCACCACGAGCGACCACAGCCACAGCGTCCGACTCTGGAGTCTGCACGGAGCAGGTGACCGGAACGGCACTGTGCATCCGAGGTGGGGGATGATGTGGGGAACGGTCTCTGTCAGATGTGATGCTGAGTGACGGCCTTGTTAAGTGTGGATTGTAATTTTTTTTTTATATTTTTTTTTTTTTTTGCAGGTGATGAAGAGGAATCTGGTGATTGCAGGATTCATGCAGTGGGCTGATTGTATTTTTTTCTTTTTGAGGATGTCATTGGACCCTCGGCTGTCTGAAAGGTAAGTTGAGGCACTGATGTTGGGGGGAGGTTGGGGGAAGGAGCAGACAAGGTTGGCACTTTCAGGAAGCGGTTTTCCAGTTTTAAAGTTCGTGTAGGGGAGAGGGCTGTCCAGGACCAGTCCCCTTTAGGCAGGCTAAGGCAGCGGGTTTCTTTTCAGCACAATGATAGCGTTTGCCAGGCCAGGGCAGTTCCAGCCTACGTGCGTTTGTGTAGTTTTTGCAGCGCGTCTCGTGCGTCTTAGCACTTTCTGAGGTCTCGATGTCTTCTTTGTGCTCAAGGAGGATGCCACGCACCTCGGCCGCCATCCCTAGAGTCTTGAACACCTGTACTCATCAGTGTAGTGCCAATCAGGCACTTTTTTTCTTTTGTAACGAGATTAAAGCGTGGTTCAGGCTTCCATCTTGCAAGTTTCCAGACGGTCCTCTTCTGCGGCGTCATCGCCAGCCGCACGAGCGGCTCTGCTTTCCAGGCGTCTCTTTGGACAGACCGGTCATTCTTCCGTGCATCCTTAGGCGGTGAGGTCTTGAAGCCGAGCTTCTTGCGCATACGTCCTCTCAGTTTTGAGAGTAACATCTTGTCACAGGCCATGACGTTCTGCTTGCTTTCTGGGGTCGCCAGAGAGCCTCCTCACGTCCCCGTCACGGTCCTGCAGGCGGTCTTCCCTCGCAGCCTCTTCTCCTCGGGCATCATCATCGTCGGTGAGAGTTTTCTCTCATCTTTGAGGCACCTGGATTCTAGCGTTCTGTGTTGCATCGGGCTCTCTGTGTGCGTGTGCGTGCATGTGTGCGTGTGTGTGGCTCGGAGCTGCCCTGCCTGGCATTGTAGAGTCAGGGGTAGGTAGAGTAGCGATCAGTGTCTGTGGTTAATATGTTGATATGCCTAGACTGTTTGGGTAAAGGTTGTAGAGTCATCTCGGACAGATTAGCTATCTGCAGCAGGTGAGGACAGTAACTTCTGTAACATTTTGAAGGTGCAGAGGAGATCTTTGAGCTGTGTGGGGGAGGCAGCGAGAGGGCTAGTTGGGCAGATGGGATCTGTAAGGTTTTGAGACTTCTCTGTGTAAGGTTTAATGTTTGAATTAATTATTTACTTAAGTGGCAGGCTGCAGTTGGTCTGTGGATGGTATTCCTTAATGGGAACCAGATGTCTGGAACTAATAAAGGGATGCTTTGAGTCCAGGTGACTTATTCAATATTGTCTTTGCAGATGCAGATGGACGAGCCGTGCAGGACAAGAGAGGAGAGGCGCAGGGAACGCGATAAGAAGGTGGGTCGCCGTGTGGCGTTAGAGGGAAGATGACTCTCGGTGATATGCCTCCGTGTGCTGATTTCACTGGGATTTGGTTTCAGTTTGTGGCCAGCCATGGTGATCCAGGCCCTCAGCAGTTAAATACAGGGCAGCTGACCCTGACTGGCTC
This sequence comes from Nyctibius grandis, assembly GCF_013368605.1. Taxonomy (NCBI): domain Eukaryota; kingdom Metazoa; phylum Chordata; class Aves; order Nyctibiiformes; family Nyctibiidae; genus Nyctibius; species Nyctibius grandis. The sequence continues at coordinate 6,278 of NW_027167503.1, forward strand.
ACAGGTGTTTTCTGTTTCATTGACATAGAGGTCACTATAAAAGAGAGGGTTTGCTGGGAAGAGGTGGGTTTTTTTCCTGCTCTCCTTGCTTCTCCTCCCTCCTCTCTTCCTTGCTGTGATACCTGGAGCAACTTTCCAGTGGTCTGTGGATGAGCATACAGTGGTTTGTTTTGTGTTGTCCTTTATATTGATTTCTTCATTTCATTAAATCTGGTTAATTTCATCCTATGAAGTCTCCCTGTCTTTTTCCGTATTCACTTCCTCGTTTGGGGAAGGGACATTGGGAGAGAGAAATAGTGCTAATGTTTAACCCCGGGTGCGGGCTAAACGAAGACACTACCTTATTGTATTTGTTGTTGTTTTTTAATTTGAAGGTTCACAGCAAGGAGCGCCACGGGATACGGGCAGAGCAGGCAACTCTCGGGCAAGGTGAGCGCCGATCCCTGCGCTGAAGCGGCAGATATTTTTCACGTGTTCATTGGCGGCGCAGTCATAAGCGACCCGTGTTTTTTGGGTTTTACAGGTGATGCGCAAGAGTCAACGTGTCGGCCTAAACTGCCGGAGGCCAGACAGGCAAGTTGTGACGGTAAAGGTGTGCTAGGAGGGGAGCGGCACGGGCGTTCCGTGGTTTTGGGCAGTATCTCAGCACGTGCCTTTTTGTTTGGGTTCTTGCAGGTGCTGCCCAGAGAGCTCCGGCAGGCGAAGCCACGTGCCAAGGAGCGAACCGAGAAGGTGAGGCGGTCGTGGGCCGCGTCCGTGTCTAACAGCAAAGTATTCAGCGGTCACTCAGTGGAGGGTTTCTCCTTGGTTTTGCAGGTTCTGTGCGGCGCAGCCTTCGGATTTGGATGAGCGTTTGAGGTGAGCTGCGTAGTAGAGAGTAGGAGCAGGGGGCTGGTGATTTCTTGGCAGTGCCACGGTAATTTCTTGTCATTTGGTATCGTAGCCCCACGAGCGACGACAGCCGCAGCGTCCGACTCTGGAGTCTGCACGGAGCAGGTGACCGGAATGGCACGGTGCACGCGACGTGGGGGATGTTATGGGAAAGGTCTGTGCCAGCTGTGGTGCTTAGTGACAGCCTTGTTAAGTGTGGATTGTAATTTTTTTTTTTTTTTTTGCTCTACAGCACCTGCAATCTGGTCACTGCAGGATTGATCCAGTGGGCTGATTGTATTTTTTCTTTTTGAAGATCGAATCGGAGTCCTGGCCATCTGAAAGCTAAGTTGAGGCACTGGTGATGGAGAGTGGTGGTGGGAAGGAGCAGACAAGGTTGGCACTTTCAGGAAGCGATTTTCACTTTTTAAAGTTAGGGTAGGGGAGAGGGCCGTGCAGGAACAGTCCACTTTAGGCAGGCTCAGGGAGGGGGTTCCTTTTCAGCACAAGGATAGCGTGAGGCAGGCCAGGGCAGTTCCAGCCTACGTGCGTTTGTGTAGTTCGTGCGGCGTGTTTCGTGCGTCTTAGCGCTTCCTCAGGTCTCGATGTCTTCGTTGTGCTCGAGGAGCACGCCGCGCACCTCGGCCGCCATCCCTAGAGTCTTGAACGCCTGCACTCATCAGCGTCGTGCCAATCAGGCACTTTTTTTCTTTTGTAACGAGATTAAAGCGTGGTTCAGGCTTCCATCTTGCAAGTTTCCAGACGGTCCTCTTCTGAGGCGTCATCGCCAGCCGCACGAGCGGCTCTGCTTTCCAGGCGTCTCTTTGGACAGACCGGTCATTCTTCCGTGCATCCTTAGGCGGTGAGGTCTTGAAGCCGAGCTTCTTGCGCATACGTCCTCTCAGTTTTGAGAGTAACATCTTGTCACAGGCCATGACGTTCTGCTTTCTTTCTGGGGTCGCCAGAGAGCCTCCTCACGTCCCCGTCACGGTCCTGCAGGCGGTCTTCCCTCGCAGCCTCTTCTCCTCGGGCATCATCATCGTCGGTGAGAGTTTTCTCTCATCTTTGAGGCACCTGGATTCTAGCGTTCTGTGTTGCATCGGCCTCTCTGTGTGCGTGTGCGTGCATGTGTGCGTGTGTGTGGCTCGGAGCTGCCCTGCCTGGCATTGTAGAGTCAGGGGTAGGTAGAATAGCGATCAGTGTCTGTGGTTAATATGTTGATATGCCTAGACTGTTTGGGTAAAGGTTGTAGAGTCATCTCGGACAGATTAGCTATCTGCAGCAGGTGAGGACAGTAACTTCTGTAACATTTTGAAGGTGCAGAGGAGATCTTTGAGCTGTCTGGGAGAGGCAGCGAGAGGGCTAGTTGGGCAGATGGGATCTGTAAGGTTTTGAGACTTCTCTGTGTAAGGTTTAATGTTTGAATTAATTATTTACTTAAGTGGCAGGCTGCAGTTGGTCTGTGGATGGTATTCCTTAATGGGAACCAGATATCTGGAACTAATAAAGGGATGCTTTGAGTCCAGGTGACTTATTCAATATTGTCTTTGCAGATGCAGATGGACGAGCCGTGCAGGACAAGAGAGGAGAGGCGCAGGGAACGCGATAAGAAGGTGGGTCGCCGTGTGGCGTTAGAGGGAAGATGACTCTCGGTGATATGCCTCTGTGCTGATTTCACTGGGATTTGGTTTCAGTTTGTGGCCAGCCATGGTGATCCAGGCCCTCAGCAGTTAAATGCAGGGCAGCTGACCCTGACTGGCTCACAGGTGTTTTCTGTTTCATTGACATCAAGATCACTATAAAAGAGAGGGTTTGCTGGGAAGAGGTGGGGTTTTTTCCTGCTCTCCTTGCCTCTCCTCCCTCCTCCCTCTTCCTTGCTGTGATACCTGGAGCAACTTGGCAGTGATCTGTGGATGAGTATACAGTGGTTTGTTTTGTGTTGTCCTTTATATTGATTTCTTCCTTTCATTAAATCTGGTTAACTTCATCCTAATAAGTCTTCCTCTCTTTTTCCCTATTCACTTCCTCATTTGGGGAAGCGACATTGGGAAAGAGAAATACTGCTAATTTTTAGCCCCGGGTGCAGTCTAAATGGAGACAGTTCCTTATTGTATTTGGGGTTTTTTTGTAATTTGAAGGTGCAAAGCGAGGAGCGCCACGGGATACGGGCACCGGAGCTGACTCTCGGGCAAGGTGAGAGCCGATCGGTGGGCAGAAGCAGCAGTTAGTTTTCAGGTGTTAATAGGCGGCGCAGTCATAAGCGGCCCGTGTTTTTTTTGGTTTTACAGGTGGTGCGCAAGAGCCAACGTGTCGGCCTAAAGTGCCGGAGGCCAGACAGGCAAGATGTGACGGTAAAGGTGGGCTAGGAGGGGAGCGGCACGGGCGTTCCGTGGTTTTGGGCAGTATCTCAGCACGTGCCTTTTTGTTTGGGTTTTTGAAGGTGCTGCCCAGAGAGCTCCGGGAGGCGAAGCCACGTGCCAAGGAGCGAACCGAGAAGGTGAGGCGGTCGTGGGTCACGTCGGTGTCTAATAGGACAGTATTCAGCGGTCGCTCAGTGGAGCGTTTCTGCTTGGTTTTGCAGGTTCTGTGCGGGGCAGCCTTTGGACTTGGATGAGCGTTTGAGGTGAGCTGGGTATTAGAGAGTAGGAGCAGGGGGCTGGTGATTTCTTGCCAGTGCCACGGTAATTTCTTGTCATTTGATATCCTAGGCCCCATGAGCGACGACAGCCGCAGCGTCCGACTGGAATCGGCACGGAGCAGGCAAGCGGGATGCCACGGTGCATCCGAGGTGGGGGCTCTTGTGGGAAAGGTCTGTGCCAGCTGTGATGCTGAGCGACGGCCTTGTTAAGTGTGGATTGTAATTTTTGTGGGGTTTTTTTTGGTTTGTTTGGTTTGTTTGTTTTTTTTGTTTTTGTTTTTTTTGCAGGTGATGTAGAGGAATCTGGTCACTGCAGGATTGATCCAGTGGACTGATTGTATTTTTTCTTTTTGAAGATCGAATCGGAGTCCTGACCATCTGAAAGCTAAGTTGAGGCACTGGTGGTGGAGAGCGGTGGTGGGAAGGAGCAGACAAGGTTGGCACTTTCAGGAAGCGATTTTCACTTTTTAAAGTTAGGGTAGGGGAGAGGGCTGTGCAGGAACAGTCCACTTTAGGCAGGCTCAGGGAGGGGGTTCCTTTTCAGCACAACGATAGCGTGCGGCAGGCCAGGGCAGTTCCAGCCTACGTGCGTTTGTGTAGTTCGTGCGGCGTGTTTCGTGCGTCTTAGCGCTTCCTCAGGTCTCGATGTCTTCGTTGTGCTCGAGGAGCACGCCGCGCACCTCGGCCGCAATTCCTAGAGTCTTGAACGCCTGTACTCATCAGCGTAGTGCCAATAAGTCACTTCTTTTCTTGCGTAACGAGCTTAAGGCGTGGTTCGCTCTTCCATCTTGCCGGATTCCGGCCGGGCCTCTTTTGCAGGGTAATTCGCTGCAAAAACGAGCGGATTCTCTTTCCAGGCATCCATTTGGACGGACTGGGCTTTATTCCGTGCATCGTTAGGTGGTGAGGTCTTGAAGCCAGGCTTGTTGCATATACAGCCTCTCGGTTTTGAGAGTCACTTCTTGTCACTGGCCATGATGTTCTGCTTTCTTTCTGGGGTTGCCATAGAGCCTCCACACGTCCCCGTCACGGTCCTGCAGGTGGTCTTGCCCCACAGCATGTTCTCCTTTGGCGTCAGCATCTTCGCTGAGAGTTTTCTCTCATCGTTGAGGAACCTCGTTTGTAGCGTTTTGTGTAGCATTGGACTGTGCGTGTGTGTGTGTGGCTTGCAGCTGCCCTGCGTGGGGTTGTAGAGTCAGGGGTAGATGGAATAGCGACAAGTGTCTATGGTTAATCTGTTGATATGCATAGACTGTTGGGGTAATGGTTGTAGAGTCATCTCGGATGGATTAGCTGTCTGCAGCTGGTGAGGCCAGTAATTTCTGTAATGTTTTGAAGGTGCCGAGGAGATGTACGTAGTCATCTGGGAGAGGCAGCGAGAGGGCTAGTTGGGCAGATGGAATCTCTAAGGTGTTGAGGCTTCTCTGTGTAAGGCTTAAGGTTTGAATTAATTATTTACTTTAGTGGCAGGCTGCAGTTGGGCTGTGGATGGTATTCCTTAATGGAAACCCCATGTCTGGAAGTATTAAAGTGATGCTTTGCACCTGGGTGACTTTTTTATTATTGTCTTTGCAGATGCAGAGGGATGAACCGTGCAGGACAAGAGAGGAGAGGCGAGCGGAGCGCCATAAGAAGGTGGGTCGCCGTGTGGTGTTAGAGGGAAGATGACCGATGGAGATATCCCTACATTATGGTATTTCTTTTTTTTTTTTAATTTGAAGCTGCCAAGCGATGAGCAGCACGGAAGACGGGCAGAGCAGCCGAGTCGGGCAAGGTGAGCACCGATCGGTGGGCTGAAGCGGCAGTTATTTTTCAGGTGTCGTATTGGCAGTGCAGTCATAAGCGACCCGTGTTTTTTGGTTTTACAGGTGGTGTGCAAGAGACAACGTGATGCCCTAAAGTGCCAGAGACCAGACAGGGAAGTTGTGATGGTAAAGGTGGGTGAGAAGGGGACCGGCATAGGTGAGATGCGGTTTTGGACAGTATCTCAGCCCCTGCCTCTTCGTTCGGTTTTGTGCAGGTGCTGCCCACCGGCTTCCGGGAGCGATGCCAACTGTCGAGGAGCGGTCGGAGAAGGTGAGGCGGTCGTGGGCCGCGTCGGTGTCTCATAGGAAAGTATTAAGCGGTCACTCAGTGGAGCGTTTCTGCTTGGTTTTGCAGGTTCTGTGCGGCGTAGCCTTTGGACTTGGATGAGCGTTTGAGGTGAGCTGGGTAGTAGAGAGTAGGAGCAGGGGGCTGGTGCTTTCTTGCCAGTGGCACGGTAATTTTGTGTCTTTTGGTATCTTAGGCACCACGAGCGACCACAGCCACAGCGTCCCACTCTGCAATCGGCACGGAGCAGGTGACCGGAACGGCACTGTGCATCCGAGGTGGGGGATGATGTGGGGAACGGTCTCTGTCAGATGTGATGCTGAGTGACGGCCTTGTTAAGTGTGGATTGTAATATTTTTTTTATATTTTTTTTTTTTTGCAGGTGATGAAGAGGAATCTGGTGATTGCAGGATTCATGCAGTGGGCTGATTGTATTTTTTTCTTTTTGAGGATGGCATTGGACCCTCGGCTGTCTGAAAGGTAAGTTGAGGCACCGGTGGTGTTGGGGAGAGGTTGGGGGAAGGAGCAGACAAGGTTGGCACTTTCAGGAAGCGGTTTTCCAGTTTGAAAGTTAGTGTAGGGGAGAGGGCTGTGCAGGAACAGTCCCCTTTAGGCAGGCTAAGGCAGCGGGTTTCTTTTCAGCACAATGGTAGCGTTTGCCAGGCCAGGGCAGTTCCAGCCTACGTGCGTTTGTGTAGTTCGTGCGGATTGTCACGTGCGTCTTAGCACTTTCTGAGGTCTCGATGTCTTCTTTGTGCTCAAGGAGCACGCCATCCCTGGAGCCTTGAACACCTGTTCTCATCAGTGTAGTGCCAATCAGGCACTTTTTTTCTTTTGTAACGAGATTAAAGCGTGGTTCGGACTTCCATCTTGCAAGTTTCCAGACGGTCCTCTTCTGCGGCGTCATCGCCAGCCGCACAAGCGGCTCTGCTTTCCAGGCGTCTCTTTGGACAGACCGGTCATTCTTCCGTGCATCCTTAGGCGGTGAGGTCTTGAAGCCGAGCTTCTTGCGCATACGTCCTCTCAGTTTTGAGAGTAACATCTTGTCACAGGCCATGACGTTCTGCTTTCTTTCTGGGGTCGCCACAGAGCCTCCTCACGTCCCCGTCACGGTCCTGCAGGCGGTCTTCCCTCGCAGCCTCTTCTCCTCGGGCATCATCATCGTCGGTGAGAGTTTTCTCTCATCTTTGAGGCACCTGGATTCTAGCGTTCTGTGTTGCATCGGCCTCTCTGTGTGCGTGTGCGTGCATGTGTGCGTGTGTGTGGCTCGGAGCTGCCCTGCCTGGCATTGTAGAGTCAGGGGTAGGTAGAATAGCGATCAGTGTCTGTGGTTAATATGTTGATATGCCTAGACTGTTTGGGTAAAGGTTGTAGAGTCATCTCGGACAGATTAGCTATCTGCAGCAGGTGAGGACAGTAACTTCTGTAACATTTTGAAGGTGCAGAGGAGATCTTTGAGCTGTGTGGGAGAGGCAGCGAGAGGGCTAGTTGGGCAGATGGGATCTGTAAGGTTTTGAGACTTCTCTGTGTAAGGTTTAATGTTTGAATTAATTATTTACTTAAGTGGCAGGCTGCAGTTGGTCTGTGGATGGTATTCCTTAATGGGAACCAGATATCTGGAACTAATAAAGGGATGCTTTGAGTCCAGGTGACTTATTCAATATTGTCTTTGCAGATGCAGATGGACGAGCCGTGCAGGACAAGAGAGGAGAGGCGCAGGGAACGCGATAAGAAGGTGGGTCGCCGTGTGGCGTTAGAGGGAAGATGACTCTCGGTGATATGCCTCCGTGTGCTGATTTCACTGGGATTTGGTTTCAGTTTGTGGCCAGCCATGGTGATCCAGGCCCTCAGCAGTTAAATGCAGGGCAGCTGACCCTGACTGGCTCACAGGTGTTTTCTGTATCACTGACATCAAGCTCACTATAAAAGAGAGGGTTTGCTGGGAAGAGGTGGGGTTTTTTCCTGCTCTCCTTGCCTCTCCTCCCTCCTCCTCTTCCTTGCTGTGATACCTGGAGCAACTTGGCAGTGGTCTGTGGATGAGTATACAGTGGTTTGTTTTGTGTTGTCCTTTATATTGATTTCTTCCTTTCATTAAATCTGGTTAACTTCATCCTTATGAAGTTTCCCTCTCTTTTTCCCTATTCACTTCCTTATTTGGGGAAGGGACATTGGGAGAGAGAAATTCTGCTAATGTTTAACCCCGGGTGCGGGCTAAACGAAGACACTACCTTATTGTATTTGTTGTTGTTTTTTAATTTGAAGGTTCACAGCGAGGAGCGCCACGGGATACGGGCAGAGCAGGCAACTCTCGGGCAAGGTGAGCGCCGATCCCTGCGCTGAAGCGGCAGATATTTTTCACGTGTTCATTGGCGGCGCAGTCATAAGCGACCCGTGTTTTTTTTGGTTTTACAGGTGGTGTGCAAGAGTCAACGTGTCGGCCTAAACTGCCGGAGGCCAGACAGGCAAGATGTGACGGTAAAGGTGTGCTAGGAGGGGAGCGGCACGGGCGTTCCGTGGTTTTGGGCAGTATCTCAGCACGTGCCTTTTTGTTTGGGTTCTTGCAGGTGCTGCCCAGAGAGCTCCGGCAGGCGAAGCCACGTGTCCAGGAGCGGTCCGAGAAGGTGAGGCGGTCGTGGGCCGCGTCCGTGTCTAACAGCAAAGTATTCAGCGGTCGCTCAGTGGAGCGTTTCTGCTTGGTTTTGCAGGTTCTGTGCGGCGCAGCCTTCGGACTTGGATGAGCGTTTGAGGTGAGCTGGGTAGTAGAGAGTAGGAGCAGGGGGCTGGTGCTTTCTTGCCAGTGGCACGGTAATTTTGTGTCTTTTGGTATCTTAGGCACCACGAGCGACCACAGCCACAGCGTCCCACTCTGGAGTCTGCACGGAGCAGGTGACCGGAACGGCACTGTGCATCCGAGGTGGGGGATGATGTGGGGAACGGTCTCTGTCAGATGTGATGCTGAGTGACGGCCTTGTTAAGTGTGGATTGTAATATTTTTTTTATATTTTTTTTTTTTTTTTGCAGGTGATGAAGAGGAATCTGGTGATTGCAGGATTCATGCAGTGGGCTGATTGTATTTTTTTCTTTTTGAGGATGTCATTGGACCCTCGGCTGTCTGAAAGGTAAGTTGAGGCACTGATGTTGGGGAGAGGTTGGGGGAAGGAGCAGACAAGGTTGGCACTTTCAGGAAGCGGTTTTCCAGTTTTAAAGTTCGTGTAGGGGAGAGGGCTGTCCAGGACCAGTCCCCTTTAGGCAGGTTAAGGCATAGGGTTTCTTTTCAGCACAATGGTAGCGTTTGCCAGGCCAGGGCAGTTCCAGCCTACGTGCGTTTGTGTAGTTCGTGCGGATGTCGCGTGCGTCTTAGCGCTTCTTCAGGTCTCGATGTCTTCTTTGTGCTCGAGGAGCACGCCATCCCTGGAGCCTTGAACACCTGTACTCATCAGTGTAGTGCCAATCAGGCACTTTTTTTCTTTTGTAACGAGATTAAAGCGTGGTTCAGGCTTCCATCTTGCAAGTTTCCAGACGGTCCTCTTCTGCGGCGTCATCGCCAGCCGCACGAGCGGCTTTGCTTTCCAGGCGTCTCTTTGGACAGACCGGTCATTCTTCCGTGCATCCTTAGGCGGTGAGGTCTTGAAGCCGAGCTTCTTGCGCATACGTCCTCTCAGTTTTGAGAGTAACATCTTGTCACAGGCCATGACGTTCTGCTTTCTTTCTGGGGTCGCCATAGAGCCTCCTCACGTCCCCGTCACGGTCCTGCAGGCGGTCTTCCCTCGCAGCCTCTTCTCCTCGGGCATCATCATCGTCGGTGAGAGTTTTCTCTCATCTTTGAGGCACCTGGATTCTAGCGTTCTGTGTTGCATCGGCCTCTCTGTGTGCGTGTGCGTGCATGTGTGCGTGTGTGTGGCTCGGAGCTGCCCTGCCTGGCATTGTAGAGTCAGGGGTAGGTAGAGTAGCGATCAGTGTCTGTGGTTAATATGTTGATATGCCTAGACTGTTTGGGTAAAGGTTGTAGAGTCATCTCGGACAGATTAGCTATCTGCAGCAGGTGAGGACAGTAACTTCTGTAACATTTTGAAGGTGCAGAGGAGATCTTTGAGCTGTGTGGGAGAGGCAGCGAGAGGGCTAGTTGGGCAGATGGGATCTGTAAGGTTTTGAGACTTCTCTGTGTAAGGTTTAATGTTTGAATTAATTATTTACTTAAGTGGCAGGCTGCAGTTGGTCTGTGGATGGTATTCCTTAATGGGAACCAGATATCTGGAACTAATAAAGGGATGCTTTGAGTCCAGGTGACTTATTCAATATTGTCTTTGCAGATGCAGATGGACGAGCCGTGCAGGACAAGAGAGGAGAGGCGCAGGGAACGCGATAAGAAGGTGGGTCGCCGTGTGGCGTTAGAGGGAAGATGACTCTCGGTGATATGCCTCCGTGTGCTGATTTCACTGGGATTTGGTTTCAGTTTGTGGCCAGCCATGGTGATCCAGGCCCTCAGCAGTTAAATACAGGGCAGCTGACCCTGACTGGCTCACAGGTGTTTTCTGTTTCATTGACATCAAGCTCACTATAAAAGAGAGGGTTTGCTGGGAAGAGGTGGGTTTTTTTCCTGCTCTCCTTGCTTCTCCTCCCTCCTCTCTTCCTTGCCGTGATACCTGGAGCAACTTTCCAGTGGTCTGTGGATGAGCATACAGTGGTTTGTTTTGTGTTGTCCTTTATATTGATTTCTTCATTTCATTAAATCTGGTTAACTTCATCCTTATGAAGTTTCCCTCTCTTTTTCCCTATTCACTTCCTTATTTGGGGAAGGGACATTGGGAGAGAGAAATTCTGCTAATGTTTAACCCCGGGTGCGGGCTAAACGAAGACACTACCTTATTGTATTTGTTGTTTGTTTTTTTTTTTAATTTGAAGGTTCACAGCGAGGAGCGCCACGGGATACGGGCAGAGCAGGCAACTCTCGGGCAAGGTGAGCGCCGATCCCTGCGCTGAAGCGGCAGATATTTTTCACGTGTTCATTGGCGGCGCAGTCATAAGCGACCCGTGTTTTTTGGGTTTTACAGGTGATGCGCAAGAGTCAACGTGTCGGCCTAAACTGCCGGAGGCCAGACAGGCAAGATGTGACGGTAAAGGTGTGCTAGGAGGGGAGCGGCACGGGCGTTCCGTGGTTTTGGGCAGTATCTCAGCACGTGCCTTTTTGTTTGGGTTCTTGCAGGTGCTGCCCAGAGAGCTCCGGCAGGCGAAGCCACGTGCCAAGGAGCGGTCCGAGAAGGTGAGGCGGTCGTGGGCCGCGTCCGTGTCTAACAGCAAAGTATTCAGCGGTCACTCAGTGGAGGGTTTCTCCTTGGTTTTGCAGGTTCTGTGCGGCGCAGCCTTCGGACTTGGATGAGCGTTTGAGGTGAGCTGCGTAGTAGAGAGTAGGAAGCAGGGGGCTGGTGATTTCTTGCAGTGCCACGGTAATTTCTTGTCATTTGGTATCGTAGCCCCACGAGCGACGACAGCCGCAGCGTCCGACTCTGGAAGTCTGCACGGAGCAGGTGACCGGAATGGCACGGTGCATCGCGAGGTGGGGGATGTTATGGGAAAGGTCTGTGCAGGTGTGATGCTGAGTGACAGCCTTGTTAAGTGTGGATTGTAATTTTTTTTTTTTTTTGCTCTACAGCACCTGCAATCTGGTCACTGCAGGATTGATCCAGTGGGCTGATTGTATTTTTTCTTTTTGAAGATCGAATCGGAGTCCTGGCCATCTGAAAGCTAAGTTGAGGCACTGGTGATGGAGAGTGGTGGTGGGAAGGAGCAGACAAGGTTGGCACTTTCAGGAAGCGATTTTCACTTTTTAAAGTTAGGGTAGGGGAGAGGGCCGTGCAGGAACAGTCCACTTTAGGCAGGCTCAGGGAGGGGGTTCCTTTTCAGCACAAGGATAGCGTGAGGCAGGCCAGGGCAGTTCCAGCCTACGTGCGTTTGTGTAGTTTGTGCGGCGTGTTTCGTGCGTCTTAGCGCTTCCTCAGGTCTCGATGTCTTCATTGTGCTCAAGGAGCATGCCCCGCACCTTGGCCGCCATCCCTAGAGTCTTGAACGCCTGTACTCATCAGCGTAGTGCCAATCAGGCACTTTTTTTCTTTTGTAACGAGATTAAAGCGTGGTTCAGGCTTCCATCTTGCAAGTTTCCAGACGGTCCTCTTCTGAGGCGTCATCGCCAGCCGCACGAGCGGCTCTTGCTTTCCAGGCGTCTCTTTGGACAGACCGGTCATTCTTCCGTGCATCCTTAGGCGGTGAGGTCTTGAAGCCGAGCTTCTTGCGCATACGTCCTCTCAGTTTTGAGAGTAACATCTTGTCACAGGCCATGACGTTCTGCTTTCTTTCTGGGGTCGCCAGAGAGCCTCCTCACGTCCCCGTCACGGTCCTGCAGGCGGTCTTCCCTCGCAGCCTCTTCTCCTCGGGCATCATCATCGTCGGTGAGAGTTTTCTCTCATCTTTGAGGCACCTGGATTCTAGCGTTCTGTGTTGCATCGGGCTCTCTGTGTGCGTGTGCGTGCATGTGTGCGTGTGTGTGGCTCGGAGCTGCCCTGCCTGGCATTGTAGAGTCAGGGGTAGGTAGAATAGCGATCAGTGTCTGTGGTTAATATGTTGATATGCCTAGACTGTTTGGGTAAAGGTTGTAGAGTCATCTCGGACAGATTAGCTATCTGCAGCAGGTGAGGACAGTAACTTCTGTAACATTTTGAAGGTGCAGAGGAGATCTTTGAGCTGTCTGGGAGAGGCAGCGAGAGGGCTAGTTGGGCAGATGGGATCTGTAAGGTTTTGAGACTTCTCTGTGTAAGGTTTAATGTTTGAATTAATTATTTACTTAAGTGGCAGGCTGCAGTTGGTCTGTGGATGGTATTCCTTAATGGGAACCAGATATCTGGAACTAATAAAGGGATGCTTTGAGTCCAGGTGACTTATTCAATATTGTCTTTGCAGATGCAGATGGACGAGCCGTGCAGGACAAGAGAGGAGAGGCGCAGGGAACGCGATAAGAAGGTGGGTCGCCGTGTGGCGTTAGAGGGAAGATGACTCTCGGTGATATGCCTCGTGTGCTGATTTCACTGGGATTTGGTTTCAGTTTGTGGCCAGCCATGGTGATCCAGGCCCTCAGCAGTTAAATGCAGGGCAGCTGACCCTGACTGGCTCACAGGTGTTTTCTGTTTCATTGACATCAAGCTCACTATAAAAGAGAGGGTTTGCTGGGAAGAGGTGGGGTTTTTTCCTGCTCTCCTTGCCTCTCCTCCCTCCTCCCTCTTCCTTGCTGTGATACCTGGAGCAACTTGGCAGTGGTCTGTGGATGAGTATACAGTGGTTTGTTTTGTGTTGTCCTTTATATTGATTTCTTCCTTTCATTAAATCTGGTTAACTTCATCCTTATGAAGTTTCCCTCTCTTTTTCCCTATTCACTTCCTTATTTGGGGAAGGGACATTGGGAGAGAGAAATTCTGCTAATGTTTAACCCCGGGTGCGGGCTAAACGAAGACACTACCTTATTGTATTTGTTGTTGTTTTTTAATTTGAAGGTTCACAGCGAGGAGCGCCACGGGATACGGGCAGAGCAGGCAACTCTCGGGCAAGGTGAGCGCCGATCCCTGCGCTGAAGCGGCAGATATTTTTCACGTGTTCATTGGCGGCGCAGTCATAAGCGACCCGTGTTTTTTTTGGTTTTACAGGTGGTGTGCAAGAGTCAACGTGTCGGCCTAAACTGCCGGAGGCCAGACAGGCAAGATGTGACGGTAAAGGTGGGCTAGGAGGGGAGCGGCACGGGCGTTCCGTGGTTTTGGGCAGTATCTCAGCACGTGCCTTTTTGTTTGGGTTCTTGCAGGTGCTGCCCAGAGAGCTCCGGGAGGCGAAGCCACGTGTCCAGGAGCGGTCCGAGAAGGTGAGGCGGTCGTGGGCCGCGTCCGTGTCTAACAGCAAAGTATTCAGCGGTCGCTCAGTGGAGCGTTTCTGCTTGGTTTTGCAGGTTCTGTGCGGCGCAGCCTTCGGACTTGGATGAGCGTTTGAGGTGAGCTGGGTAGTAGAGAGTAGGAGCAGGGGGCTGGTGCTTTCTTGCCAGTGGCACGGTAATTTTGTGTCTTTTGGTATCTTAGGCACCACGAGCGACCACAGCCACAGCGTCCCACTCTGCAATCGGCACGGAGCAGGTGACCGGAACGGCACTGTGCATCCGAGGTGGGGGATGATGTGGGGAACGGTCTCTGTCAGATGTGATGCTGAGTGACGGCCTTGTTAAGTGTGGATTGTAATATTTTTTTTATATTTTTTTTTTTTTTGCAGGTGATGAAGAGGAATCTGGTGATTGCAGGATTCATGCAGTGGGCTGATTGTATTTTTTTCTTTTTGAGGATGGCATTGGACCCTCGGCTGTCTGAAAGGTAAGTTGAGGCACTGATGTTGGGGAGAGGTTGGGGGAAGGAGCAGACAAGGTTGGCACTTTCAGGAAGCGGTTTTCCAGTTTTAAAGTTCGTGTAGGGGAGAGGGCTGTCCAGGACCAGTCCCCTTTAGGCAGGTTAAGGCATAGGGTTTCTTTTCAGCACAATGGTAGCGTTTGCCAGGCCAGGGCAGTTCCAGCCTACGTGCGTTTGTGTAGTTCGTGCGGATGTCGCGTGCGTCTTAGCGCTTCTTCAGGTCTCGATGTCTTCTTTGTGCTCGAGGAGCACGCCATCCCTGGAGCCTTGAACACCTGTACTCATCAGTGTAGTGCCAATCAGGCACTTTTTTTCTTTTGTAACGAGATTAAAGCGTGGTTCAGGCTTCCATCTTGCAAGTTTCCAGACGGTCCTCTTCTGCGGCGTCATCGCCAGCCGCACGAGCGGCTTTGCTTTCCAGGCGTCTCTTTGGACAGACCGGTCATTCTTCCGTGCATCCTTAGGCGGTGAGGTCTTGAAGCCGAGCTTCTTGCGCATACGTCCTCTCAGTTTTGAGAGTAACATCTTGTCACAGGCCATGACGTTCTGCTTTCTTTCTGGGGTCGCCACAGAGCCTCCTCACGTCCCCGTCACGGTCCTGCAGGCGGTCTTCCCTCGCAGCCTCTTCTCCTCGGGCATCATCATCGTCGGTGAGAGTTTTCTCTCATCTTTGAGGCACCTGGATTCTAGCGTTCTGTGTTGCATCGGGCTCTCTGTGTGCGTGTGCGTGCATGTGTGCGTGTGTGTGGCTCGGAGCTGCCCTGCCTGGCATTGTAGAGTCAGGGGTAGGTAGAGTAGCGATCAGTGTCTGTGGTTAATATGTTGATATGCCTAGACTGTTTGGGTAAAGGTTGTAGAGTCATCTCGGACAGATTAGCTATCTGCAGCAGGTGAGGACAGTAACTTCTGTAACATTTTGAAGGTGCAGAGGAGATCTTTGAGCTGTGTGGGGGAGGCAGCGAGAGGGCTAGTTGGGCAGATGGGATCTGTAAGGTTTTGAGACTTCTCTGTGTAAGGTTTAATGTTTGAATTAATTATTTACTTAAGTGGCAGGCTGCAGTTGGTCTGTGGATGGTATTCCTTAATGGGAACCAGATGTCTGGAACTAATAAAGGGATGCTTTGAGTCCAGGTGACTTATTCAATATTGTCTTTGCAGATGCAGATGGACGAGCCGTGCAGGACAAGAGAGGAGAGGCGCAGGGAACGCGATAAGAAGGTGGGTCGCCGTGTGGCGTTAGAGGGAAGATGACTCTCGGTGATATGCCTCCGTGTGCTGATTTCACTGGGATTTGGTTTCAGTTTGTGGCCAGCCATGGTGATCCAGGCCCTCAGCAGTTAAATACAGGGCAGCTGACCCTGACTGGCTCACAGGTGTTTTCTGTTTCATTGACATCAAGCTCACTATAAAAGAGAGGGTTTGCTGGGAAGAGGTGGGGTTTTTTCCTGCTCTCCTTGCCTCTCCTCCCTCCTCCTCTTCCTTGCTGTGATACCTGGAGCAACTTGGCAGTGGTCTGTGGATGAGTATACAGTGGTTTGTTTTGTGTTGTCCTTTATATTGATTTCTTCCTTTCATTAAATCTGGTTAACTTCATCCTTATGAAGTCTCCCTCTCTTTTTCCCTATTCACTTCCTCGTTTGGGGAAGGGACATTGGGAGAGAGAAATAGTGCTAATGTTTAACCCCGGGTGCAGGCTAAACGAAGACACTACCTTATTGTATTTGTTGTTTGTTTTTTTTTTTAATTTGAAGGTTCACAGCAAGGAGCGCCACGGGATACGGGCAGAGCAGGCAACTCTCGGGCAAGGTGAGCGCCGATCCCTGCGCTGAAGCGGCGGTTATTTTTCACGTGTTCATTGGCGGCGCAGTCATAAGCGACCCGTGTTTTTTGGGTTTTACAGGTGATGCGCAAGAGTCAACGTGTCGGCCTAAACTGCCGGAGGCCAGACAGGCAAGTTGTGACGGTAAAGGTGTGCTAGGAGGGGAGCGGCACGGGCGTTCCGTGGTTTTGGGCAGTATCTCAGCACGTGCCTTTTTGTTTGGGTTCTTGCAGGTGCTGCCCAGAGAGCTCCGGCAGGCGAAGCCACGTGCCAAGGAGCGGTCCGAGAAGGTGAGGCGGTCGTGGGCCGCGTCCGTGTCTAACAGCAAAGTATTCAGCGGTCACTCAGTGGAGGGTTTCTCCTTGGTTTTGCAGGTTCTGTGCGGCGCAGCCTTCGGACTTGGATGAGCGTTTGAGGTGAGCTGCGTAGTAGAGAGTAGGAACAGGGGGCTGGTGATTTCTTGGCAGTGCCACGGTAATTTCTTGTCATTTGGTATCGTAGCCCCACGAGCGACGACAGCCGCAGCGTCCGACTCTGGAGTCTGCACGGAGCAGGTGACCGGAATGGCACGGTGCACGCGACGTGGGGGATGTTATGGGAAAGGTCTGTGCCAGCTGTGGTGCTTAGTGACAGCCTTGTTAAGTGTGGATTGTAATTTTTTTTTTTTTTTTTTGCTCTACAGCACCTGCAATCTGGTCACTGCAGGATTGATCCAGTGGGCTGATTGTATTTTTTCTTTTTGAAGATCGAATCGGAGTCCTGGCCATCTGAAAGCTAAGTTGAGGCACTGGTGATGGAGAGTGGTGGTGGGAAGGAGCAGACAAGGTTGGCACTTTCAGGAAGCGATTTTCACTTTTTAAAGTTAGGGTAGGGGAGAGGGCCGTGCAGGAACAGTCCACTTTAGGCAGGCTCAGGGAGGGGGTTCCTTTTCAGCACAAGGATAGCGTGAGGCAGGCCAGGGCAGTTCCAGCCTACGTGCGTTTGTGTAGTTTGTGCGGCGTGTTTCGTGCGTCTCAGAACTTCCTCAGGTCTCGATGTCTTCTTTGTGCTCAAGGAGCACGCCGCGCACCTCGGCCGCCATCCCTAGAGTCTTGAACGCCTGCACTCATCAGCGTCGTGCCAATCAGGCACTTTTTTTCTTTTGTAACGAGATTAAAGCGTGGTTCAGGCTTCCATCTTGCAAGTTTCCAGACGGTCCTCTTCTGAGGCGTCATCGCCAGCCGCACGAGCGGCTCTGCTTTCCAGGCGTCTCTTTGGACAGACCGGTCATTCTTCCGTGCATCCTTAGGCGGTGAGGTCTTGAAGCCGAGCTTCTTGCGCATACGTCCTCTCAGTTTTGAGAGTAACATCTTGTCACAGGCCATGACGTTCTGCTTTCTTTCTGGGGTCGCCAGAGAGCCTCCTCACGTCCCCGTCACGGTCCTGCAGGCGGTCTTCCCTCGCAGCCTCTTCTCCTCGGGCATCATCATCGTCGGTGAGAGTTTTCTCTCATCTTTGAGGCACCTGGATTCTAGCGTTCTGTGTTGCATCGGGCTCTCTGTGTGCGTGTGCGTGCATGTGTGCGTGTGTGTGGCTCGGAGCTGCCCTGCCTGGCATTGTAGAGTCAGGGGTAGGTAGAGTAGCGATCAGTGTCTGTGGTTAATATGTTGATATGCCTAGACTGTTTGGGTAAAGGTTGTAGAGTCATCTCGGACAGATTAGCTATCTGCAGCAGGTGAGGACAGTAACTTCTGTAACATTTTGAAGGTGCAGAGGAGATCTTTGAGCTGTCTGGGAGAGGCAGCGAGAGGGCTAGTTGGGCAGATGGGATCTGTAAGGTTTTGAGACTTCTCTGTGTAAGGTTTAATGTTTGAATTAATTATTTACTTAAGTGGCAGGCTGCAGTTGGTCTGTGGATGGTATTCCTTAATGGGAACCAGATATCTGGAACTAATAAAGGGATGCTTTGAGTCCAGGTGACTTATTCAATATTGTCTTTGCAGATGCAGATGGACGAGCCGTGCAGGACAAGAGAGGAGAGGCGCAGGGAACGCGATAAGAAGGTGGGTCGCCGTGTGGCGTTAGAGGGAAGATGACTCTCGGTGATATGCCTCTGTGCTGATTTCACTGGGATTTGGTTTCAGTTTGTGGCCAGCCATGGTGATCCAGGCCCTCAGCAGTTAAATGCAGGGCAGCTGACCCTGACTGGCTCACAGGTGTTTTCTGTTTCATTGACATCAAGCTCACTATAAAAGAGAGGGTTTGCTGGGAAGAGGTGGGGTTTTTTCCTGCTCTCCTTGCCTCTCCTCCCTCCTCCTCTTCCTTGCTGTGATACCTGGAGCAACTTGGCAGTGGTCTGTGGATGAGTATACAGTGGTTTGTTTTGTGTTGTCCTTTATATTGATTTCTTCCTTTCATTAAATCTGGTTAACTTCATCCTAATAAGTGTTCCTCTCTTTTTCCCTATTCACTTCCTCATTTGGGGAAGCGACATTGGGAAAGAGAAATACTGCTAATTTTTAGCCCCGGGTGCAGTCTAAATGGAGACAGTTCCTTATTGTATTTGGGGTTTTTTTGTAATTTGAAGGTGCAAAGCGAGGAGCGCCACGGGATACGGGCACCGGAGCTGACTCTCGGGCAAGGTGAGAGCCGATCGGTGGGCAGAAGCCGCAGTTAGTTTTCAGGTGTTAATAGGCGGCGCAGTCATAAGCGGCCCGTGTTTTTTTTGGTTTTACAGGTGGTGCGCAAGAGCCAACGTGTCGGCCTAAAGTGCCGGAGGCCAGACAGGCAAGATGTGACGGTAAAGGTGGGCTAGGAGGGGAGCGGCACGGGCGTTCCGTGGTTTTGGGCAGTATCTCAGCACGTGCCTTTTTGTTTGGGTTTTTGAAGGTGCTGCCCAGAGAGCTCCGGGAGGCGAAGCCACGTGCCAAGGAGCGAACCGAGAAGGTGAGGCGGTCGTGGGTCACGTCGGTGTCTAATAGGACAGTATTCAGCGGTCGCTCAGTGGAGCGTTTCTGCTTGGTTTTGCAGGTTCTGTGCGGGGCAGCCTTTGGACTTGGATGAGCGTTTGAGGTGAGCTGGGTATTAGAGAGTAGGAGCAGGGGGCTGGTGATTTCTTGCCAGTGCCACGGTAATTTCTTGTCATTTGATATCCTAGGCCCCATGAGCGACGACAGCCGCAGCGTCCGACTGGAATCGGCACGGAGCAGGCAAGCGGGATGCCACGGTGCATCCGAGGTGGGGGCTCTTGTGGGAAAGGTCTGTGCCAGCTGTGATGCTGAGCGACGGCCTTGTTAAGTGTGGATTGTAATTTTTGTGGGGTTTTTTTTGGTTTGTTTGGTTTGTTTGTTTTTTTTGTTTTTGTTTTTTTTGCAGGTGATGTAGAGGAATCTGGTCACTGCAGGATTGATCCAGTGGACTGATTGTATTTTTTCTTTTTGAAGATCGAATCGGAGTCCTGACCATCTGAAAGCTAAGTTGAGGCACTGGTGGTGGAGAGCGGTGGTGGGAAGGAGCAGACAAGGTTGGCACTTTCAGGAAGCGATTTTCACTTTTTAAAGTTAGGGTAGGGGAGAGGGCTGTGCAGGAACAGTCCACTTTAGGCAGGCTCAGGGAGGGGGTTCCTTTTCAGCACAACGATAGCGTGCGGCAGGCCAGGGCAGTTCCAGCCTACGTGCGTTTGTGTAGTTCGTGCGGCGTGTTTCGTGCGTCTTAGCGCTTCCTCAGGTCTCGATGTCTTCGTTGTGCTCGAGGAGCACGCCGCGCACCTCGGCCGCAATTCCTAGAGTCTTGAACGCCTGTACTCATCAGCGTAGTGCCAATAAGTCACTTCTTTTCTTGCGTAACGAGCTTAATGCGTGGTTCGCTCTTCCATCTTGCCGGATTCCGGCCGGGCCTCTTTTGCAGGGTAATTCGCTGCAAAAACGAGCGGATTCTCTTTCCAGGCATCCATTTGGACGGACTGGGCTTTATTCCGTGCATCGTTAGGTGGTGAGGTCTTGAAGCCAGGCTTGTTGCATATACAGCCTCTCGGTTTTGAGAGTCACTTCTTGTCACTGGCCATGATGTTCTGCTTTCTTTCTGGGGTTGCCATAGAGCCTCCACACGTCCCCGTCACGGTCCTGCAGGTGGTCTTGCCCCACAGCATGTTCTCCTTTGGCGTCAGCATCTTCGCTGAGAGTTTTCTCTCATCGTTGAGGAACCTCGTTTGTAGCGTTTTGTGTAGCATTGGACTGTGCGTGTGTGTGTGTGGCTTGCAGCTGCACTGCGTGGGGTTGTAGAGTCAGGGGTAGATGGAATAGCGACAAGTTTCTATGGTTAATCTGTTGATATGCATAGACTGTTGGGGTAATGGTTGTAGAGTCATCTCGGATGGATTAGCTGTCTGCAGCTGGTGAGGCCAGTAATTTCTGTAATGTTTTGAAGGTGCCGAGGAGATGTACGTAGTCATCTGGGAGAGGCAGCGAGAGGGCTAGTTGGGCAGATGGAATCTCTAAGGTGTTGAGGCTTCTCTGTGTAAGGCTTAAGGTTTGAATTAATTATTTACTTTAGTGGCAGGCTGCAGTTGGGCTGTGGATGGTATTCCTTAATGGAAACCCCATGTCTGGAAGTATTAAAGTGATGCTTTGCACCTGGGTGACTTTTTTATTATTGTCTTTGCAGATGCAGAGGGATGAACCGTGCAGGACAAGAGAGGAGAGGCGAGCGGAGCGCCATAAGAAGGTGGGTCGCCGTGTGGTGTTAGAGGGAAGATGACCGATGGAGATATCCCTACATTATGGTATTTCTTTTTTTTTTTTAATTTGAAGCTGCCAAGCGATGAGCAGCACGGAAGACGGGCAGAGCAGCCGAGTCGGGCAAGGTGAGCACCGATCGGTGGGCTGAAGCGGCAGTTATTTTTCAGGTGTCGTATTGGCAGTGCAGTCATAAGCGACCAGTGTTTTTTGGTTTTACAGGTGGTGTGCAAGAGACAACGTGATGCCCTAAAGTGCCAGAGACCAGACAGGGAAGTTGTGATGGTAAAGGTGGGTGAGAAGGGGACCGGCATAGGTGAGATGCGGTTTTGGACAGTATCTCAGCCCCTGCCTCTTCGTTCGGTTTTGTGCAGGTGCTGCCCACCGGCTTCCGGGAGCGATGCCAACTGTCGAGGAGCGGTCGGAGAAGGTGAGGCGGTCGTGGGCCGCGTCGGTGTCTCATAGGAAAGTATTAAGCGGTCACTCAGTGGAGCGTTTCTGCTTGGTTTTGCAGGTTCTGTGCGGCGTAGCCTTTGGACTTGGATGAGCGTTTGAGGTGAGCTGGGTAGTAGAGAGTAGGAGCAGGGGGCTGGTGCTTTCTTGCCAGTGGCACGGTAATTTTGTGTCTTTTGGTATCTTAGGCACCACGAGCGACCACAGCCACAGCGTCCCACTCTGCAATCGGCACGGAGCAGGTGACCGGAACGGCACTGTGCATCCGAGGTGGGGGATGATGTGGGGAACGGTCTCTGTCAGATGTGATGCTGAGTGACGGCCTTGTTAAGTGTGGATTGTAATATTTTTTTTTTTTTTTTTTTTTTTTGCAGGTGATGAAGAGGAATCTGGTGATTGCAGGATTCATGCAGTGGGCTGATTGTATTTTTTTCTTTTTGAGGATGGCATTGGACCCTCGGCTGTCTGAAAGGTAAGTTGAGGCACTGATGTTGGGGAGAGGTTGGGGGAAGGAGCAGACAAGGTTGGCACTTTCAGGAAGCGGTTTTCCAGTTTTAAAGTTCGTGTAGGGGAGAGGGCTGTCCAGGACCAGTCCCCTTTAGGCAGGTTAAGGCATAGGGTTTCTTTTCAGCACAATGGTAGCGT
Source organism: Nyctibius grandis (assembly GCF_013368605.1). Taxonomy (NCBI): domain Eukaryota; kingdom Metazoa; phylum Chordata; class Aves; order Nyctibiiformes; family Nyctibiidae; genus Nyctibius; species Nyctibius grandis. The sequence continues at coordinate 27,932 of NW_027167503.1, forward strand.
TTGCCAGGCCAGGGCAGTTCCAGCCTACGTGCGTTTGTGTAGTTCGTGCGGATGTCGCGTGCGTCTTAGCGCTTCTTCAGGTCTCGATGTCTTCTTTGTGCTCGAGGAGCACGCCATCCCTGGAGCCTTGAACACCTGTACTCATCAGTGTAGTGCCAATCAGGCACTTTTTTTCTTTTGTAACGAGATTAAAGCGTGGTTCAGGCTTCCATCTTGCAAGTTTCCAGACGGTCCTCTTCTGCGGCGTCATCGCCAGCCGCACGAGCGGCTTTGCTTTCCAGGCGTCTCTTTGGACAGACCGGTCATTCTTCCGTGCATCCTTAGGCGGTGAGGTCTTGAAGCCGAGCTTCTTGCGCATACGTCCTCTCAGTTTTGAGAGTAACATCTTGTCACAGGCCATGACGTTCTGCTTGCTTTCTGGGGTCGCCAGAGAGCCTCCTCACGTCCCCGTCACGGTCCTGCAGGCGGTCTTCCCTCGCAGCCTCTTCTCCTCGGGCATCATCATCGTCGGTGAGAGTTTTCTCTCATCTTTGAGGCACCTGGATTCTAGCGTTCTGTGTTGCATCGGCCTCTCTGTGTGCGTGTGCGTGCATGTGTGCGTGTGTGTGGCTCGGAGCTGCCCTGCCTGGCATTGTAGAGTCAGGGGTAGGTAGAATAGCGATCAGTGTCTGTGGTTAATATGTTGATATGCCTAGACTGTTTGGGTAAAGGTTGTAGAGTCATCTCGGACAGATTAGCTATCTGCAGCAGGTGAGGACAGTAACTTCTGTAACATTTTGAAGGTGCAGAGGAGATCTTTGAGCTGTGTGGGGGAGGCAGCGAGAGGGCTAGTTGGGCAGATGGGATCTGTAAGGTTTTGAGACTTCTCTGTGTAAGGTTTAATGTTTGAATTAATTATTTACTTAAGTGGCAGGCTGCAGTTGGTCTGTGGATGGTATTCCTTAATGGGAACCAGATATCTGGAACTAATAAAGGGATGCTTTGAGTCCAGGTGACTTATTCAATATTGTCTTTGCAGATGCAGATGGACGAGCCGTGCAGGACAAGAGAGGAGAGGCGCAGGGAACGCGATAAGAAGGTGGGTCGCCGTGTGGCGTTAGAGGGAAGATGACTCTCGGTGATATGCCTCCGTGTGCTGATTTCACTGGGATTTGGTTTCAGTTTGTGGCCAGCCATGGTGATCCAGGCCCTCAGCAGTTAAATACAGGGCAGCTGACCCTGACTGGCTCACAGGTGTTTTCTGTTTCATTGACATCAAGCTCACTATAAAAGAGAGGGTTTGCTGGGAAGAGGTGGGGTTTTTTCCTGCTCTCCTTGCCTCTCCTCCCTCCTCCCTCTTCCTTGCTGTGATACCTGGAGCAACTTGGCAGTGGTCTGTGGATGAGTATACAGTGGTTTGTTTTGTGTTGTCCTTTATATTGATTTCTTCCTTTCATTAAATCTGGTTAACTTCATCCTAATAAGTGTTCCTCTCTTTTTCCCTATTCACTTCCTCATTTGGGGAAGCGACATTGGGAAAGAGAAATACTGCTAATTTTTAGCCCCGGGTGCAGTCTAAATGGAGACAGTTCCTTATTGTATTTGGGGTTTTTTTGTAATTTGAAGGTGCAAAGCGAGGAGCGCCACGGGATACGGGCACCGGAGCTGACTCTCGGGCAAGGTGAGAGCCGATCGGTGGGCAGAAGCAGCAGTTAGTTTTCAGGTGTTAATAGGCGGCGCAGTCATAAGCGGCCCGTGTTTTTTTTGGTTTTACAGGTGGTGCGCAAGAGCCAACGTGTCGGCCTAAAGTGCCGGAGGCCAGACAGGCAAGATGTGACGGTAAAGGTGGGCTAGGAGGGGAGCGGCACGGGCGTTCCGTGGTTTTGGGCAGTATCTCAGCACGTGCCTTTTTGTTTGGGTTTTTGAAGGTGCTGCCCAGAGAGCTCCGGGAGGCGAAGCCACGTGCCAAGGAGCGAACCGAGAAGGTGAGGCGGTCGTGGGCCACGTCGGTGTCTAATAGGACAGTATTCAGCGGTCGCTCAGTGGAGCGTTTCTGCTTGGTTTTGCAGGTTCTGTGCGGGGCAGCCTTTGGACTTGGATGAGCGTTTGAGGTGAGCTGGGTAGTAGAGAGTAGGAGCAGGGGGCTGGTGATTTCTTGCCAGTGCCACGGTAATTTCTTGTCATTTGATATCCTAGGCCCCATGAGCGACGACAGCCGCAGCGTCCGACTGGAATCGGCACGGAGCAGGCAAGCGGGATGCCACGGTGCATCCGAGGTGGGGGCTCTTGTGGGAAAGGTCTGTGCCAGCTGTGATGCTGAGCGACGGCCTTGTTAAGTGTGGATTGTAATTTTTGTGGGGTTTTTTTTGGTTTGTTTGGTTTGTTTGTTTTTTTTGTTTTTGTTTTTTTTGCAGGTGATGTAGAGGAATCTGGTCACTGCAGGATTGATCCAGTGGACTGATTGTATTTTTTCTTTTTGAAGATCGAATCGGAGTCCTGACCATCTGAAAGCTAAGTTGAGGCACTGGTGGTGGAGAGCGGTGGTGGGAAGGAGCAGACAAGGTTGGCACTTTCAGGAAGCGATTTTCACTTTTTAAAGTTAGGGTAGGGGAGAGGGCTGTGCAGGAACAGTCCACTTTAGGCAGGCTCAGGGAGGGGGTTCCTTTTCAGCACAACGATAGCGTGCGGCAGGCCAGGGCAGTTCCAGCCTACGTGCGTTTGTGTAGTTCGTGCGGCGTGTTTCGTGCGTCTTAGCGCTTCCTCAGGTCTCGATGTCTTCGTTGTGCTCGAGGAGCACGCCGCGCACCTCGGCCGCAATTCCTAGAGTCTTGAACGCCTGTACTCATCAGCGTAGTGCCAATAAGTCACTTCTTTTCTTGCGTAACGAGCTTAATGCGTGGTTCGCTCTTCCATCTTGCCGGATTCCGGCCGGGCCTCTTTTGCAGGGTAATTCGCTGCAAAAACGAGCGGATTCTCTTTCCAGGCATCCATTTGGACGGACTGGGCTTTATTCCGTGCATCGTTAGGTGGTGAGGTCTTGAAGCCAGGCTTGTTGCATATACAGCCTCTCGGTTTTGAGAGTCACTTCTTGTCACTGGCCATGATGTTCTGCTTTCTTTCTGGGGTTGCCATAGAGCCTCCACACGTCCCCGTCACGGTCCTGCAGGTGGTCTTGCCCCACAGCATGTTCTCCTTTGGCGTCAGCATCTTCGCTGAGAGTTTTCTCTCATCGTTGAGGAACCTCGTTTGTAGCCTTTTTGTGTAGCATTGGACTGTGCGTGTGTGTGTGTGGCTTGCAGCTGCCCTGCGTGGGGTTGTAGAGTCAGGGGTAGATGGAATAGCGACAAGTGTCTATGGTTAATCTGTTGATATGCATAGACTGTTGGGGTAATGGTTGTAGAGTCATCTCGGATGGATTAGCTGTCTGCAGCTGGTGAGGCCAGTAATTTCTGTAATGTTTTGAAGGTGCCGAGGAGATGTACGTAGTCATCTGGGAGAGGCAGCGAGAGGGCTAGTTGGGCAGATGGAATCTCTAAGGTGTTGAGGCTTCTCTGTGTAAGGCTTAACGTTTGAATTAATTATTTACTTTAGTGGCAGGCTGCAGTTGGGCTGTGGATGGTATTCCTTAATGGAAACCCCATGTCTGGAAGTATTAAAGTGATGCTTTGCACCTGGGTGACTTTTTTATTATTGTCTTTGCAGATGCAGAGGGATGAACCGTGCAGGACAAGAGAGGAGAGGCGAGCGGAGCGCCATAAGAAGGTGGGTCGCCGTGTGGTGTTAGAGGGAAGATGACCGATGGAGATATCCCTACATTATGGTATTTCTTTTTTTTTTTTAATTTGAAGCTGCCAAGCGATGAGCAGCACGGAAGACGGGCAGAGCAGCCGAGTCGGGCAAGGTGAGCACCGATCGGTGGGCTGAAGCGGCAGTTATTTTTCAGGTGTCGTATTGGCAGTGCAGTCATAAGCGACCAGTGTTTTTTGGTTTTACAGGTGGTGTGCAAGAGACAACGTGATGCCCTAAAGTGCCAGAGACCAGACAGGGAAGTTGTGATGGTAAAGGTGGGTGAGAAGGGGACCGGCATAGGTGAGATGCGGTTTTGGACAGTATCTCAGCCCCTGCCTCTTCGTTCGGTTTTGTGCAGGTGCTGCCCACCGGCTTCCGGGAGCGATGCCAACTGTCGAGGAGCGGTCGGAGAAGGTGAGGCGGTCGTGGGCCGCGTCGGTGTCTCATAGGAAAGTATTAAGCGGTCACTCAGTGGAGCGTTTCTGCTTGGTTTTGCAGGTTCTGTGCGGCGTAGCCTTTGGACTTGGATGAGCGTTTGAGGTGAGCTGGGTAGTAGAGAGTAGGAGCAGGGGGCTGGTGCTTTCTTGCCAGTGGCACGGTAATTTTGTGTCTTTTGGTATCTTAGGCACCACGAGCGACCACAGCCACAGCGTCCCACTCTGCAATCGGCACGGAGCAGGTGACCGGAACGGCACTGTGCATCCGAGGTGGGGGATGATGTGGGGAACGGTCTCTGTCAGATGTGATGCTGAGTGACGGCCTTGTTAAGTGTGGATTGTAATATTTTTTTTATATTTTTTTTTTTTTTTGCAGGTGATGAAGAGGAATCTGGTGATTGCAGGATTCATGCAGTGGGCTGATTGTATTTTTTTCTTTTTGAGGATGGCATTGGACCCTCGGCTGTCTGAAAGGTAAGTTGAGGCACTGATGTTGGGGAGAGGTTGGGGGAAGGAGCAGACAAGGTTGGCACTTTCAGGAAGCGGTTTTCCAGTTTTAAAGTTCGTGTAGGGGAGAGGGCTGTCCAGGACCAGTCCCCTTTAGGCAGGTTAAGGCATAGGGTTTCTTTTCAGCACAATGGTAGCGTTTGCCAGGCCAGGGCAGTTCCAGCCTACGTGCGTTTGTGTAGTTCGTGCGGATGTCGCGTGCGTCTTAGCGCTTCTTCAGGTCTCGATGTCTTCTTTGTGCTCGAGGAGCACGCCATCCCTGGAGCCTTGAACACCTGTACTCATCAGTGTAGTGCCAATCAGGCACTTTTTTTCTTTTGTAACGAGATTAAAGCGTGGTTCAGGCTTCCATCTTGCAAGTTTCCAGACGGTCCTCTTCTGCGGCGTCATCGCCAGCCGCACGAGCGGCTTTGCTTTCCAGGCGTCTCTTTGGACAGACCGGTCATTCTTCCGTGCATCCTTAGGCGGTGAGGTCTTGAAGCCGAGCTTCTTGCGCATACGTCCTCTCAGTTTTGAGAGTAACATCTTGTCACAGGCCATGACGTTCTGCTTGCTTTCTGGGGTCGCCAGAGAGCCTCCTCACGTCCCCGTCACGGTCCTGCAGGCGGTCTTCCCTCGCAGCCTCTTCTCCTCGGGCATCATCATCGTCGGTGAGAGTTTTCTCTCATCTTTGAGGTACCTGGATTCTAGCGTTCTGTGTTGCATCGGCCTCTCTGTGTGCGTGTGCGTGCATGTGTGCGTGTGTGTGGCTCGGAGCTGCCCTGCCTGGCATTGTAGAGTCAGGGGTAGGTAGAGTAGCGATCAGTGTCTGTGGTTAATATGTTGATATGCCTAGACTGTTTGGGTAAAGGTTGTAGAGTCATCTCGGACAGATTAGCTATCTGCAGCAGGTGAGGACAGTAACTTCTGTAACATTTTGAAGGTGCAGAGGAGATCTTTGAGCTGTGTGGGGGAGGCAGCGAGAGGGCTAGTTGGGCAGATGGGATCTGTAAGGTTTTGAGACTTCTCTGTGTAAGGTTTAATGTTTGAATTAATTATTTACTTAAGTGGCAGGCTGCAGTTGGTCTGTGGATGGTATTCCTTAATGGGAACCAGATATCTGGAACTAATAAAGGGATGCTTTGAGTCCAGGTGACTTATTCAATATTGTCTTTGCAGATGCAGATGGACGAGCCGTGCAGGACAAGAGAGGAGAGGCGCAGGGAACGCGATAAGAAGGTGGGTCGCCGTGTGGCGTTAGAGGGAAGATGACTCTCGGTGATATGCCTCCGTGTGCTGATTTCACTGGGATTTGGTTTCAGTTTGTGGCCAGCCATGGTGATCCAGGCCCTCAGCAGTTAAATACAGGGCAGCTGACCCTGACTGGCTCACAGGTGTTTTCTGTTTCATTGACATCAAGCTCACTATAAAAGAGAGGGTTTGCTGGGAAGAGGTGGGTTTTTTTCCTGCTCTCCTTGCTTCTCCTCCCTCCTCTCTTCCTTGCTGTGATACCTGGAGCAACTTGGCAGTGGTCTGTGGATGAGTATACAGTGGTTTGTTTTGTGTTGTCCTTTATATTGATTTCTTCCTTTCATTAAATCTGGTTAACTTCATCCTTATGAAGTTTCCCTCTCTTTTTCCCTATTCACTTCCTTATTTGGGGAAGGGACATTGGGAGAGAGAAATTCTGCTAATGTTTAACCCCGGGTGCGGGCTAAACGAAGACACTACCTTATTGTATTTGTTGTTGTTTTTTAATTTGAAGGTTCACAGCGAGGAGCGCCACGGGATACGGGCAGAGCAGGCAACTCTCGGGCAAGGTGAGCGCCGATCCCTGCGCTGAAGCGGCAGATATTTTTCACGTGTTCATTGGCGGCGCAGTCATAAGCGACCCGTGTTTTTTTTGGTTTTACAGGTGGTGCGCAAGAGCCAACGTGTCGGCCTAAAGTGCCGGAGGCCAGACAGGCAAGATGTGACGGTAAAGGTGTGCTAGGAGGGGAGCGGCACGGGCGTTCCGTGGTTTTGGGCAGTATCTCAGCACGTGCCTTTTTGTTTGGGTTCTTGCAGGTGCTGCCCAGAGAGCTCCGGCAGGCGAAGCCACGTGCCAAGGAGCGGTCCGAGAAGGTGAGGCGGTCGTGGGCCGCGTCCGTGTCTAACAGCAAAGTATTCAGCGGTCACTCAGTGGAGGGTTTCTCCTTGGTTTTGCAGGTTCTGTGCGGCGCAGCCTTCGGACTTGGATGAGCGTTTGAGGTGAGCTGCGTAGTAGAGAGTAGGAGCAGGGGGCTGGTGATTTCTTGGCAGTGCCACGGTAATTTCTTGTCATTTGGTATCGTAGCCCCACGAGCGACGACAGCCGCAGCGTCCGACTCTGGAGTCTGCACGGAGCAGGTGACCGGAATGGCACGGTGCACGCGACGTGGGGGATGTTATGGGAAAGGTCTGTGCCAGCTGTGGTGCTTAGTGACAGCCTTGTTAAGTGTGGATTGTAATTTTTTTTTTTTTTTTTTGCTCTACAGCACCTGCAATCTGGTCACTGCAGGATTGATCCAGTGGGCTGATTGTATTTTTTCTTTTTGAAGATCGAATCGGAGTCCTGGCCATCTGAAAGCTAAGTTGAGGCACTGGTGATGGAGAGTGGTGGTGGGAAGGAGCAGACAAGGTTGGCACTTTCAGGAAGCGATTTTCACTTTTTAAAGTTAGGGTAGGGGAGAGGGCCGTGCAGGAACAGTCCACTTTAGGCAGGCTCAGGGAGGGGGTTCCTTTTCAACACAAGGATAGCGTGAGGCAGGCCAGGGCAGTTCCAGCCTACGTGCGTTTGTGTAGTTCGTGCGGCGTGTTTCGTGCGTCTTAGCGCTTCCTCAGGTCTCGATGTCTTCGTTGTGCTCGAGGAGCACGCCGCGCACCTCGGCCGCCATCCCTAGAGTCTTGAACGCCTGCACTCATCAGCGTCGTGCCAATCAGGCACTTTTTTTCTTTTGTAACGAGATTAAAGCGTGGTTCAGGCTTCCATCTTGCAAGTTTCCAGACGGTCCTCTTCTGAGGCGTCATCGCCAGCCGCACGAGCGGCTCTGCTTTCCAGGCGTCTCTTTGGACAGACCGGTCATTCTTCCGTGCATCCTTAGGCGGTGAGGTCTTGAAGCCGAGCTTCTTGCGCATACGTCCTCTCAGTTTTGAGAGTAACATCTTGTCACAGGCCATGACGTTCTGCTTTCTTTCTGGGGTCGCCACAGAGCCTCCTCACGTCCCCGTCACGGTCCTGCAGGCGGTCTTCCCTCGCAGCCTCTTCTCCTCGGGCATCATCATCGTCGGTGAGAGTTTTCTCTCATCTTTGAGGCACCTGGATTCTAGCGTTCTGTGTTGCATCGGCCTCTCTGTGTGCGTGTGCGTGCATGTGTGCGTGTGTGTGGCTCGGAGCTGCCCTGCCTGGCATTGTAGAGTCAGGGGTAGGTAGAGTAGCGATCAGTGTCTGTGGTTAATATGTTGATATGCCTAGACTGTTTGGGTAAAGGTTGTAGAGTCATCTCGGACAGATTAGCTATCTGCAGCAGGTGAGGACAGTAACTTCTGTAACATTTTGAAGGTGCAGAGGAGATCTTTGAGCTGTCTGGGAGAGGCAGCGAGAGGGCTAGTTGGGCAGATGGGATCTGTAAGGTTTTGAGACTTCTCTGTGTAAGGTTTAATGTTTGAATTAATTATTTACTTAAGTGGCAGGCTGCAGTTGGTCTGTGGATGGTATTCCTTAATGGGAACCAGATATCTGGAACTAATAAAGGGATGCTTTGAGTCCAGGTGACTTATTCAATATTGTCTTTGCAGATGCAGATGGACGAGCCGTGCAGGACAAGAGAGGAGAGGCGCAGGGAACGCGATAAGAAGGTGGGTCGCCGTGTGGCGTTAGAGGGAAGATGACTCTCGGTGATATGCCTCTGTGCTGATTTCACTGGGATTTGGTTTCAGTTTGTGGCCAGCCATGGTGATCCAGGCCCTCAGCAGTTAAATGCAGGGCAGCTGACCCTGACTGGCTCACAGGTGTTTTCTGTTTCATTGACATCAAGCTCACTATAAAAGAGAGGGTTTGCTGGGAAGAGGTGGGGTTTTTTCCTGCTCTCCTTGCCTCTCCTCCCTCCTCCCTCTTCCTTGCTGTGATACCTGGAGCAACTTGGCAGTGGTCTGTGGATGAGTATACAGTGGTTTGTTTTGTGTTGTCCTTTATATTGATTTCTTCCTTTCATTAAATCTGGTTAACTTCATCCTAATAAGTGTTCCTCTCTTTTTCCCTATTCACTTCCGCATTTGGGGAAGCGACATTGGGAAAGAGAAATACTGCTAATTTTTAGCCCCGGGTGCAGTCTAAATGGAGACAGTTCCTTATTGTATTTGGGGTTTTTTTGTAATTTGAAGGTGCAAAGCGAGGAGCGCCACGGGATACGGGCACCGGAGCTGACTCTCGGGCAAGGTGAGAGCCGATCGGTGGGCAGAAGCAGCAGTTAGTTTTCAGGTGTTAATAGGCGGCGCAGTCATAAGCGGCCCGTGTTTTTTTTGGTTTTACAGGTGGTGCGCAAGAGCCAACGTGTCGGCCTAAAGTGCCGGAGGCCAGACAGGCAAGATGTGACGGTAAAGGTGGGCTAGGAGGGGAGCGGCACGGGCGTTCCGTGGTTTTGGGCAGTATCTCAGCACGTGCCTTTTTGTTTGGGTTTTTGAAGGTGCTGCCCAGAGAGCTCCGGGAGGCGAAGCCACGTGCCAAGGAGCGAACCGAGAAGGTGAGGCGGTCGTGGGCCACGTCGGTGTCTAATAGGACAGTATTCAGCGGTCGCTCAGTGGAGCGTTTCTGCTTGGTTTTGCAGGTTCTGTGCGGGGCAGCCTTTGGACTTGGATGAGCGTTTGAGGTGAGCTGGGTAGTAGAGAGTAGGAGCAGGGGGCTGGTGATTTCTTGCCAGTGCCACGGTAATTTCTTGTCATTTGATATCCTAGGCCCCATGAGCGACGACAGCCGCAGCGTCCGACTGGAATCGGCACGGAGCAGGCAAGCGGGATGCCACGGTGCATCCGAGGTGGGGGCTCTTGTGGGAAAGGTCTGTGCCAGCTGTGATGCTGAGCGACGGCCTTGTTAAGTGTGGATTGTAATTTTTGTGGGGTTTTTTTTGGTTTGTTTGGTTTGTTTGTTTTTTTTGTTTTTGTTTTTTTTGCAGGTGATGTAGAGGAATCTGGTCACTGCAGGATTGATCCAGTGGACTGATTGTATTTTTTCTTTTTGAAGATCGAATCGGAGTCCTGACCATCTGAAAGCTAAGTTGAGGCACTGGTGGTGGAGAGCGGTGGTGGGAAGGAGCAGACAAGGTTGGCACTTTCAGGAAGCGATTTTCACTTTTTAAAGTTAGGGTAGGGGAGAGGGCTGTGCAGGAACAGTCCACTTTAGGCAGGCTCAGGGAGGGGGTTCCTTTTCAGCACAACGATAGCGTGCGGCAGGCCAGGGCAGTTCCAGCCTACGTGCGTTTGTGTAGTTCGTGCGGCGTGTTTCGTGCGTCTTAGCGCTTCCTCAGGTCTCGATGTCTTCGTTGTGCTCGAGGAGCACGCCGCGCACCTCGGCCGCAATTCCTAGAGACTTGAACGCCTGTACTCATCAGCGTAGTGCCAATAAGTCACTTCTTTTCTTGCGTAACGAGCTTAATGCGTGGTTCGCTCTTCCATCTTGCCGGATTCCGGCCGGGCCTCTTTTGCAGGGTAATTCGCTGCAAAAACGAGCGGATTCTCTTTCCAGGCATCCATTTGGACGGACTGGGCTTTATTCCGTGCATCGTTAGGTGGTGAGGTCTTGAAGCCAGGCTTGTTGCATATACAGCCTCTCGGTTTTGAGAGTCACTTCTTGTCACTGGCCATGATGTTCTGCTTTCTTTCTGGGGTTGCCATAGAGCCTCCACACGTCCCCGTCACGGTCCTGCAGGTGGTCTTGCCCCACAGCATGTTCTCCTTTGGCGTCAGCATCTTCGCTGAGAGTTTTCTCTCATCGTTGAGGAACCTCGTTTGTAGCGTTTTGTGTAGCATTGGACTGTGCGTGTGTGTGTGTGGCTTGCAGCTGCCCTGCGTGGGGTTGTAGAGTCAGGGGTAGATGGAATAACGATAAGTGTCTATGGTTAATATTTAATATGCCTAGACTGTTGGTTGTAGAATCATATCAGACGGATTAGCTTTCTGCAGCAGGTGAGGCCAGTAATTTCTGTAATGTTTTGGAGGTGCCGCGGAGATGTATGTAGCCATCTGGGAGAGGCAGCGAGAGCGCTAGTTGGGTAGATGGAATCTCTCAGGTGTTGAGGCTTCTATGTGTAAGGCTTAAGATTTGAATTAATTATTTACTTTAGTGGCAGGCTCTAGTTGGGCTGTGGATGGTATTCCTTAATGGGAACGAGATGTCTGGAAGTATTAAAGTGATGCTTTGCACCTGGGTGACTTTTTTATTATTGTCTTTGCAGATGCAGAGGGATGAACCGTGCAGGACAAGAGAGGAGAGGCGAGCGGAGCGCCATAAGAAGGTGGGTCGCCGTGTGGTGTTAGG
>NW_027167504.1:0-35702 GCF_013368605.1 Nyctibius grandis
GCAGCTAAATGGCATTAAAGAACAAAATTATGGTGAATGATGTGTTGCTCTGAACAAATGTTATATGAGATAGAGCTTCTGGAGAATGATAGTGGATCCATGTAGTCCAGTAGGAGCAATCTTTATTCAGATCAGAAGTTTTATTAAGCTATGCTGTAACAAGACTTACATTTTCATGCTGTCTTCATGGCCAGTAAAGCAGTTTTGTCTGTTTTGATAATTGCCATTACAAAAATCTTTATGATCGGGCAAGAGTTTGCACTATGCATATACCTTGGTCATTTTGAAGCATATATGCGTATTCTGACATAAGTAGAATCTAACATAGGTAGATTCTTGTCCTTGCTCTGCAGTGTAATATCAATTAACACACTGCCCCTATGTAGCATTTGCATCACAAATGCCCTGATTGATGCCTCAGTGTGCTGGAGGGTTGACATACTTTTTTTTTCCCTGGGGCCTGTTTTCTTCCTACTAGTAGGGGGAAAAATGCAGCCAGTGCATAACATGAAGTCTCTTGATACCTGCAACTTTAAACACATTGAGTTACAGGTTTCAATTAAATTCTAGCTGAGACAAAATATATAAATGTAGGAATGAGCTAGATACTGGATGTAGGACCAAATTTTTTTCCTCTTCTCCCTGGCTCCCATGTAATTGAGACAGGTCCTTAGAAGAACATAGGGTTTAAGCCTGTGTGTCTAAAGGGGGAATCTCTTTTAATTTTTTAATATAAGAAAAAGTTCCTGTTGATTGTGGATTTTTATTCTCTCACTTCTCCCCTGCCCTTCCCCCACACATGTGCTTTGATATCAGCTCAAATGACTGAGATAACTGCCCAGATAAAGTGACTTGCAGGTATTGATAACCTAATATCTCATATTTCCACTAAAGAGACCATGGAGCCTCCAAGAGAAAACTTCTTTAACTGTGTCATACTGAAAGCTTAAAACTATGTAGACCAGCTTCAGTTGAGGACTGAATTCTCAGTCTTGATGTGATAGCCCACTCTGCTACAGAAAGGGCTACCAGTAGCATACCTATGATTCCCAAGGTAACTCTTACTGTCACTTCCAGTGAGCTTGTCTTTTTTTTTTCCTCCTCCCTCTCCTGCCCCCACCTTCCCCATAGTAAGTGAAGATGGGGAAGAAAAACAATAAATTTCATTGTCTCAGCAATGTTGGACAGAAAAAACTAAGGATATCACTTCAAGTTGTGATGACCTGACTTATCAGCTCACTGCTATGGAAGTGGATGACTCTGGCTGTGTATGTCTGTGACTTACTTGCTCCTGTTTTAGTCAAACCATTCTTTGTGCAGGTTCAACTTCCCCAACACAAGATTTCCAAAAGGGAAGGAAGGGAAAAAGAGCTTTACTGTGATTTTAGTGTTTTAAATGAGTTTATTGAAAGGTCTGACAAGTGCTGAAGAAGGAACAGAGGTAAGAGACAAGAAAGAGATCAAGAAAGAACAGGCAGTTCGGGAGGGAGCAATGTCTCCCCCCTTTATGTGGCATTAAGCTATTAGATCAGTTTGGTTGCCTGAAACTTAAGTCTAAGGTTGCTCTTAATTGGCCTTTAAGGAAATTCCCTCCCTCATCCACCTATCTACCCAGTAAGGGAGAGAGAATTCGGGGAAAGCAGTCTTCAGTGCCCTGAGTAACTAAATAAAAATGCTCTTTCCTCCTTATCAGGATGATAATTCTTTCCTACTAAACTGATACTAGTGTTTCAGCATCAAACCAGTTTCATATTCTGCAAACTAAAAAAAAAGCTGCAGATTTCTGCAGTATCTGTCCTTAAATAGTGCAACGAGGCTGTATCTACATTCTGTGAGTGTGTGCTGATCTGCAGTGCTGGGTGAGTCTGTGCTGCATGTTTGTATGCAGCTCTGCAGTGCTGCAGGCAACAGCTCCCTTACTCTGTGGTCCAGTAGACAGTGCTCAACTTCCTCCTTCACTTGAAAGCATGAATGGCCGGGACTGCAGGGTTTCCTTCTCCTGCATACTTACTTGTTACTTGTCCCTCCTTATTTTTCTGATGGAGAGATATTTTATATAGCATGGTACAGATGTGTAAATGGATTGACAGTTTTAGACAATAGTATGTTGCCGCTTGTCTGCGGCAAGCTCCGTTCGGTTGCTGGCTGGCCTGAGGCTATCTGCACCCCAGGGCCATTGAGCACTGACACCAATGTGAGGATGCAACAAATGGCGTTTATTTAACTGCGCAACAGCCTTATATAGTCGTCTTGTCCCGTACGAACTCGCACGATAATGACACATCCTGCTCCTTTCGCCACGCCTACCTTCCGTTACAGCCCGAGATTTTCCAGTCGCCGTACCCTAATCTACCTACATTTCCCCCTCCCCATGCTTCAAGTCATGCGAAGTAAAGCGTATCGCTGATTCTGGAGCCTTGCGTCAAAGCGTAAGCGTAGCTGGCGGATACAACATCCCGAGCCCAGATTCTCCAGTAAGATTCCCCTGCAACTCCTGAGACGCAAAGCAAAAGCAAGCTAATCATGAGCGCATTGTTCAAAGCTTTTGTTTCACTCAGGAACGGTCGCCGTTCCTCATCTTTCTTGGCGCCCTGCCACTTTACCAGACTCTCTGTACTGTCATGACTCCTCACGTCTGAAGGTCGAGGCTGGTGCTGTTTCGGCTTCCCCCACAGGTACTCCTGCAAAACATAAAGCTCGGACAGCATACATATTACTTCGGGTTAGGATTTTGTTTTAAATCAGGGCGTAAACAGCGTGTAGGGACCCACTGTATAACATCATCCCGTTTGATGGCGGCATACCCCCTCCCGTGATGTAGCAGCTCCCAACCTATTTCCCACTCCGCTGTCCCAGGGAACAGAACCTTGACTGGGGGGCCCACTTCTGGCACCCCTGGACCCCAACGTCGCTCAATTGGGGCACGCTCTTGGTCTCCCCGGGCAAAATGATTTAAAGAATAAAGAGCGCGATGTAAAATGTGAGATTGGTAGTTGACAGGAATTACGTCTGGGAATCCTTCCCCCTCCCCAAGAATCTTAATTCTGTGGTTTTGTTTCTTACTCAAACCTGGTTCCCTGTGTCTCGCAGAGCCCAGTCAGAGAATCCCAGCCTTGGTTACCCATAAATCCTGCTCTCTGTTGTTGAGCCACAAAGGTTGTATTGACCATTCGTTGCACAGTTTTCTGCAAACATGCAAACAAACAGGGAAACACAAGTAGGATAATGCCTATTATAAACATTCCCATAAGCAGACTCTATCTACAAAACATGCAGTTTACTTCAGAACATACTGTTATTCTCTATTATTCTAGCTGAAAGGAAAACTACTGACAGGAAAGCTGATTCTGTTTAAAGGTAACACAGATCAGGCCTTTTAGAGCCTACTCTGAGGCCTACTCTTGCTAAACCGTTGCTAAACCATCCGGTATCAATTTCCCCCTTTGGAAGTAGTTAGATTTATTATCTCACTACTTCCATATACTATTCTCAATGATTGTCTTAACACAACCCATGCAGATCCCTATGATAACTATTCCCTCTAACAATGTGGCTAACCATCCTTTTAGAGACAATCCACCGTACTCCTGCGCCTGTAGAGACAGAAGCATAAACCTTGACCCATTAGTAATAGTTCCCCTGGTCCCAACCATTCGTTAGTACCTGGTTCCCTATACCACACTTTGCCTTTTTTTTTTCATATAGCTTGCTCCCTGTCAAACTGCCTCCCAATGTATTACAATTGGGGGTCGCTCCTTATCTCCTGCTAAAGTTAAATGGTTAAGTACATAAACAGCTTTTGCAAGTCTCTCAGAAGGTTCAGTTTCCTCTCCCCCTTTTTGTTTTTGCAGAAGCTGTTTCAATGTACTATGAGCACGTTCCACAATCGCCTGACCCGTAGGCGAATGAGGAATCCCAGTGACATGTGTAATGCCCCATAGTTGACAAAATTGACGAAAAATCTGTGAACAGTATGCTGGTCCATTATCAGTCTTAAGTTGTTGTGGAAACCCAAGACTTGCAAAGCAAGCAAGTAAATGTCGTTTGACATGACGACCTGTTTCCCCAGTTTGTGCTGTTGCCCATATTACATGTGAAAACGTATTAACAGATACATGAACATATTTGAGTCTTCCAAATTCTGCAATGTGAGTAACATCCATTTGCCACAGTTGCAACGCACTCAACCCTCGAGGATTTACCCCTATTCCAATTCCCATGCCAATTTTCTGACAACTAGGACAAGCACTAACTAATTCACGTGCTTGTGCCATGGTGAGGTGAAATTGTTTCGCTAACATTTTCGCTGATTGATGAAAGAATTGATGGGATAGGTGTACTTGTTCAAATAAATTTGGTGATATTTGCGTATAGGACACAAGTGTGTCTGCTTTATTATTTCCAGTGCTCAAACCTTGATCAAATTGATGACTACGAATGTGAGTGACAAAATAAGGTATCTCTCTGAGGTTTATTGCTTGATGCAACTGTAGCAAAATGGTGTAAAGTCGCATATTTTTCACTGGTCGTATAAAAGCTCTTTCAATTCGATTTATAATGCCTGCTGCATAAAGAGAGTCTGTTACAATATTGACAGGTAAATCCTTCCATTTTACAAAAACCTGATATATCGCAAAAAATTCAAGTGTCTGCAATGAGCCCTCAGTAAATTCCTGAGAATTTACAATGTTTCCATTGTCCATCCTCTTGTCAGGTAATAACTGCTGAATGTGATCGCTTTCCTGCATCAGTAAAAACAGTTAGTCCAGTCACAGATATCTCTGATCTGATAGGTTTTTTCTTCCCAATCCTGTTTGCAAATAAACTGTAGCTTTTTATCTTTTGGCAAATGTGTTAACAATTGTCCAGTAAAGTCCTGTAAGGCCATTTGAAAAAGAGTTGACTGATTTGTTAACCACTGTAGATATTCCTTTCTGATAGGTAAATAGATAGCATCTGAGTCTAGTCCGGTAATGTCTGTAATCCTTTTATGCACTTTGACAAGCAATTGTGCTATTGCTTCCACTCTGGTACAAATTGTTGTTTTAGGATGAAAAACCAAAGAGTCCACTCGAGCATTGCCTTTTGCAATAAACCCAGGCAAATTAGTATGATTTCTTACATGTAAAACATAAAACAATGCAGTTCGGATTTGAATTTCTTGCCACAGAGCTCGCAGCAATTCAAAAACACACTGATTACATATATGCTCTATAACAGATCTATCCAATTGCTTTATAATGCCAGCTACATATGCTGAATCAGTAATCAAATTAAAGGGAATGGGAAAATTCTGAAATACTTTTAATACAGCTCGTAATTCTACCACCTGAGGTGAACCCTTTTGTTGTACTACCATAGATTCCCACTTGCCATCAGAATACCAGACAAGGCCTGCCTTGCCTGTGTTCCCAGATCCATCCGTAAAAATGGTAATTCCATCCACAGGAGTGTCTGTGCACCACACTCCTGTGGCAATTGGAAGTTCCACACTCAATTTTATAACAGGATGGGAGTGCAAGTGGTAAACAACCTGTCCTGAGAAATTCTCCATGGCTGTTTGCAAAGCAAAGCTATTAGCCATACACCACTCAAAATATTGAGCTGCAATAGGAACGGTTAGTGATGCAGGGATCTCTGGCCACAAGCTCCCGACATCGCATCCCTCCTTTGATGAATAATCTGTGCCAATAGCTCTGTAACGAATCTGATCATTCTGAATTCCATTGACCAATTATTGCATACGGAATTTGCCTATCAAACAAAGTGATAATTTGTATTTCCTGATTCAAATCAATACGATGTACAAATTTGGAATGTAGCCTGCTTTCTATTTCTGTAATCAGTTGCTGTACCTCTGAAGTAGTGTGTCGTGGCGCTGTTAAAGTTGTGTCCCCTGTTAATAATTGGAATATAGGCTGCAATTGTGACGACGTAAGCCCCAAGTACGGCCGCAGCCATAACTTGAGCCTTATGTTCCACAGTACCCACTTTTGCACATGCCTTTATCATAGCATTCAAATCTGTTTTTCCAGGTAAAGCTTCAATGATCTTTTGACAATCAGCATTAGCATTATCCCTGTTTGCCACAGGTCCAAGGCTTGGCAGCCACGCAGGTTAACCCCGCGTGGAAACACCAGTCCTGCGCTCCCTGCGGTTCGGGCTGCGAGTTAACTGCTTAGGCCTGGAACTGGTTGGGAAGATTCATTTGTGTCAGCACACAGTTCCCCCCCACGTTCTTTCTCCAGTTTCCCTGTATTCTGCAGCTGGTTGTTATCACTGACCTTGAGCATTATACTGAGACCTGCACAGCTTCACAAAATGCCCTAGCTTCCCACAGCAATGACACATCAAAACAGAGTTATCTCCACTCAGCTTCAAATTCTTAAGGCAGTTTTTCTTAAAGTGACCTTCCTGTTCGCATGTATAACAACGATGAACTACCTTAATTGCTGCCGCAAAAGCTTTTGCTAAATGCTCCATCTGAAATGTGGTGGTTCCTACTTTCTCACAAGCATCCGTTAGCTCAGTTAAGGTGGGGTTATGATTTGCCATCCCTGCAAATTTCCTGCAGTCCTCACCTGTGTTGTCCTTCGCTAACTGTAGTGGCAATACTTCTTTTACAGTTTTCCAATCTAACAGTTGCCAAATATTTCTTCCCTCAGGACCCGCACCCACAATCACCGGATATGCTTGTGGAATTATATCTCCTTCTAATAACGCATCTCGAATGACCCCTTTCCATTTCACTCCTCCCTCACCTCCCCCCCCTTCCCCTGTATACGCGGGCGGACGCTGACCCTCTCCCTCACCTCCCACATTACCGGATGGACGCAAACCTCCCCCCCCGCCCTGATCTAAAGGTGGAGTAGGGAGTTGTAAAGGAGGTTGAGGTGGCCCTAATACTTGTCCCGAACACAGAGGGGGGTTTTGGGGGAGACATAGTCACGTGTCCCGAGGCGTTGGCTGAACGATGCTGCTGCAATTTCGTCTTTAATTCTTCCAGTCGTCTACCAAGCTCTGTCATGTCAAGTTCGTGTCCATTTCTTGATGGTAACAGTCCTTTAAGTCCTTGTGACTTTGGTACTGCTGACTCCGTAAATGGCGAATCCGGTAAAGGTGGGTACAAAGCATGTTTACCCTCCTTCTTGTCCTCCTGCTCAGCCTCATCCGTAGAGAGATCAATGAGAGGGAGGGGGTTTCGGAGGGGGTTTCTGCCAAGTCTCCTGTTCAACGTCTGAATCAATTAGTTCAAATTGAGTTCGTGTTTTAGGGCGCACTACCGGTTCTGATGGATCTGTATCTATTTTTCTCACTCCCCGCTCCTCAGCTTTTTTCGGAGCCGTCCGTACCGACGGTGATAAAGGAGCTGCCACTGGTACAGCCACCGGGGCCGTGGGAGGTGTTGGTCCCACAAACAGTGAGGGGGTAGTAGGCGCCTGTGGTCCTAAAGCCATAAAAGCTGTATGTGTGACTTCTCTCTCTGCTTTTATTCCTTTTAACGCTTCACTAACCAGCCTCCATGTAGCAGACAATTTAAAGGCTTCCTTATCACCACTTGACACCGCATTCCAGAGAGAGTCACCAATCTTCTCCCATAAAGGCACTTCAAAGACATCATTAAAGGTTGTAAAATGTCCTTTATCTTTTGCCCAAAACAGTAACTGCTTTAACGCAGCTTCGTCATATTTAATTCCTCTCTCAGAGAGTATATGTTGGAGGAGTTTCACCACTGCCACTTCTGTCTTGGTCAGGGTAGACCCCATGTAAACACGCCCGAGCCGCATCCCATGTCGCCCAGTCCTCCCGCGCAGTCCGTAGCAGCCACAAGATAACTCCCCATGTTTTTAATTCTTTGGCAGAACCCGCTGCCATAGCTCGCTCAGCGAGCTTCATCGAGCACCGCTCCCAGGTATTCGGCTGTAAGCAATCAGCCGGTCCTGCCACCAGCCCCCTGAATAACGAGACAGTCCACACACTGGGCTACATCTTTCGATTTCACAGAAATCTTAAATTCCCCGCCTAGTAATGAAATCACCTTTATCAAGGTTTCCATGGTTCGCGAACCCACTCCGACTGCCTGCGGTCCGCCAGCCCAGCAATCACGTCGGGGTCACCACTTGTTGCCGCTTGTCTGCAGCAAGCTCCGTTCGGTTGCTGGCTGGCCTGAGGCTATCCGCACCCCAGGGCCATTGAGCACTGACGCCAATGTGAGGATGCAACAAATGGCGTTTATTTAACTGCGCAACAGCCTTATATAGTCGTCTTGTCCCGTACGAACTCGCACGATAATGACACATCCTGCTCCTTTCGCCACGCCTACCTTCCGTTACAGCCCGAGATTTTCCGGTCGCCGTACCCTAATCTACCTACAATAGTAAAACAGTTTTACACTGATACTGACACTTGATTCTTTGTGTTTATCACATTTTCAATTTGTCTTGCAAAAATAACAGCTTATTCTAATAACTTAATTAGTTAGCTTGTGACTGATGTCTTCATGAGGCACTATACATCTACTCTGTGCCACTCTTACAGGTTGTCGCGGAACCTCACAAAACCAAGCCAAACTGAATAACAAACTAGAAACAGGATTTATTTTACAAAATGATAACAAAATCAAACTAAGTTTTACTCTAACCAAAACTGCTTGAGACTCCAGCAGACATTAACAATCCACAGGTTCAGAATGTTGGTTGGGAATTAATACTACACGACTGACTTAAGAATTCTTAAGTTTTTTGCGGTCGATAATCCAAAATGCGCACTCACCTAATAAAGGGAGGGCTCTAAACCTCAAGGAGTTTCCTTAGGCTGTGTCCCAACCTAAGGGGAGAGTCCCTGACTGCAGGCCCGGTGCTCCGAGGAGGACCGACTCAAAATGGCCACTGCCGGGGCTCCGTTTATACCCTAGTCGAATCTGATCTGCGGTCAGATATGGTCACATAGACCCCCATTGGCTGAGGATCCCGAGCCGTTCGGCGGAAGTGCGTAGGTGTTGTCCGCCACCACGTGAGGGGTGACAAGAGCTTAGAAAAACAAAGGTCTCTGCTAATTATATAAGGCCAAAAGACAAAACAAAACTGTAAAGAACAACTTTGTGATGTCTAAATTAACTTGATTCATAAACTCTTGTGTCAGAGGAGAGATAAGTTCAAAACCATATCTTCTTCTTGGGAACACCTGTACTTGTAAACAAGAAGGCCTTGACCATGCTTGCGCACAAGCGCGATTAAAGGGGAATTGCGACCACCAGCGACCCCCAGAGACCACCCAAGACCCCTTCCCCAATTTAGTACGCATGCGTAAAGACATTACGTAATGCATTACGTAACATATTATGCATAAGGTTTTTTTTTGGAATGCGTGGGCTTTTCTCGGGATTATGTATATAAGGAGCAAGTTTTTGTTCTTAGGTGTGCATGCTAGGAGGAGAGATCCCCCATGCACCCAGCGCTGCAATAAACCAATGTTGGCTTTCTAAACTTTCATTTGGTTTAGAGAGTTTTCTTGGTTACTATTTTCCGGTAACAATAGGATACATTTCTAAGACACCCTGCAAACGGAGTAGTCAAATTATACATTCCTGTAAGATTTTGATTATCTGTTACTATACAAATATGCTTAGCACCAATTTCTACAAACACATCAAAGTTTTTAGGCAAGATTGTCCATTTACATAGACAAGTTTTATCATCTTGAATCGCAAATGTAAAATTTACTATAGGGTAGTTCATATTTGCTTCACACTTGAAATCATCCTGTTGTCTCATTTTAGCATTCATCTTCCAGCTCCATATGAGGGGTGTGGATCAAGGTCCTTCTAATGGCCACCCTGAGGCAAAAGCCTTTCCCAAATGGACCATGACGATAAACTGGCAGATCCATCTTAGGGGGACCTGAAAGATAAAATCTTGAGACATCTAGTTATTCTCGCAGATAACACTTAGTTGCAGGGACATATTCCCACTTTTCCTGTCCAGGTTTCATGATTAGAATAGTGTTATCCTTTCCTGTGGCTGTTACTTCAGCCTGTTCAGGAGGTCCATTTGATCTTTGGACCCATACTTTAGCTCCATTATTAAAATTAGTTGATCCAAACCCTTTATTTCCACGAATGGTGGTAACCTGAGCTGGATCCCCTTTTTTCACGACTGCTTTTAAAACTGGCAATATCAATAACTGTGTTAATCTGTCATGGGGTTGGATAATCAAATCTTGTTCACCATTGTTTAACAGAATTACTTTAATTTCTCCCTGATAATCTGCATCAATCACTCCTCCCATGACATGAACACTCTTCAAGGCTAAGCTCGAACGAGCAGTTATCAAACCAAAGTGTCCTGGGGGAATTTGGATTCCTATCCTGGTGTTGATAACTCTCATCTGGTTTTTGATTTATTCACTAGTTTAGTAGCACCAGGAATTTGTACAGGAGGTATTTTTACTTTTCCTACCAAAATTGATCTAGCACTGATATAATTTTTCACCCCAAACTGGTACTGACCATCCAAGAGATTCAAAGTTAGGCCCTTTAAAATGTATATTCCTATTATATATTCAGGCATGGGGAAAATCATGACTGAGTACAGTCGTTTCAGGAGGCTTCCTATTTTCATTTCTATTTGTGTTTGTATGGTTTCAATTTGCTTCCCTCCCAAACCTATAATAATTACAGGTTGTCCTTTAAATTTCTTGGGATTTCCATATATCAGGGAGGCCTCCACTCCAGTTTCAATTAAGGCTCTTGCTATTTGTGAGGACCGGTTTTTCCAAAATATTTGAAGCTCCACAGGGGGTCACCGGTCCTTGCGTGCCCATTGCACAGGAGCTTGGCCGTCATTTCATTCTTGTTTAGTACACTGGACTATTTCCCTTGTCTCTTTTCAATCATACAAGTCAGAATACTGTTCCCAATCCTCCTTCTGCCCCGGAATAACTGATCCACTCACAGGGGGCCCTCCGCGAGCAGATGTGAAATCCCATTGAGGCTCCGGAGAGGGTGCCGTAGACCGAGTTGTTTCTGAATCTTTTGGTTTAGAATTCTGCACTTTCCTGCTAGGTTTATTCAGCCCTCTCTGCTTATATATCTTCCACAATTCATGGGTTGGAACACTGTCAATTTTTTCATGAGACATGCCATCCTTTAATAAAGCCGTAAACATCTCCCTGCGAGAAATTCTGTTCTCACTGCCTTTAGCGCTGTCTCGAGTATCTCTATTTCCTGTGCTTCCTCGGGGGCCCCATTCTCCAAGGTCACCTAACTGCTGTATTTTTTCAATTGCCTCGTCAAGGGGATTTCCAGTCTCATTAATCAAGAGAGTCATAATCACATTTTTATATGCTGGCGGAGCAGTCTTAATCAGTCTATTTCTCATAGTAACAGATAGGGCATTTCACATCATAGGATCAGCATCCCCTATAAAAATAGCCAGTTTCATCCCCTCTTCTTTCATTCGTTGTATACAATCTCGTAAAGTGTACCATGGACGTTCTCCACCTGGCCAATCATTCTCTGTGGGGTATTTATTATTGCACCCTTAGGTAGACAAGGCTAACAAATTCGTATCCTGGGCATTACTTCAGAATGCTTCCTGCACAAAGGAGTCCAAACTCAGGATTAAAAACTTCTTAGAATACCCTGAATCTAGGGTTACCCCTGACGCTCCCTGATCGTGCAAGCACACCATCCAGGAAAGCAGAGGCTCCCCTGGTCTTTGTTTAAACCGCTTAATTATATCATCCACTTCATGCTGAATATAATCCTCTATCACATCCCTCCTCACCTGCTGTCCATTAACATTTAATTCTATTTTTTGTTGCCACACCGGTCTCACATCTATGGATTCATCCGGGGAACCAGCCTCATCAGAATCTGTAGAATCCCAAATATCTCCATCCCATTTATCGGGATCCCATTGCACACCTGCTTCTGCAATCGCTGCATGAACTTTCTTGCAATTCACTCCCCCCCTTCTTTTATTATACTTATACTGCGCAACCCGGATGGCAGCCTTTTCAGCTACAGTCTGATAAGCGTCCAACTTGTCAGCAAGCAGTTTGTTTTGGCACTGTAACATTACAATTTGATTCTGCAAATCACACATCTGCTGCTCCATATGGGAGCCTTCTGACAACAATTGTTCTTTCTGTTGATGCTGCGTCTGATATGCTGATAAAATCCAGCCCCATCTTCCCAAATCCACAATTTATCTTCCTTTTTCAATAGACAATTTTTGGATACAGTTTATTATATCCACCGGTTCGGCTGCTTTCAACCGACTGTCACATTGTTCGCACGGTCCTCCGACCTTAGCCCACTCAAGAACCAGTGAACTATAGGGAAGAGCTTCCCATCCAGGTATTTCAGATGGAGCCGATTCCTTACGTTTAGATTTAAAAAGTGACATTTTGTTCTGATCCTGGCCATGACGCCAATTTTGTTTTGCCGATGGACGGGGTCAGCACAAAAGACACAGACACCAGGTTCAAAGATAAGCTTACTTTCACTTTAGTTTAAAGCAGCAAAAAAAAAAGAAAGAAAGCAGCAATAAAATAATAAGGGAAATAATGCGGTAAGTACAAAACAAAGCAAGGTAATGCACGTAGTCATTACTACACAGAATTAAGCATAGTGATTAAGAAAGATACATCACCAATTGTCCTAATACTTTACCATCATCCAGATCCGTGCTTCAGCTGGGGAGCCCCTGTCACAACGAAGGATCGGAGAACCGCTCCCGGCAATTGGGAAATCCTACACAGTGCGTCCACTCGTAGGTGATGTCTCCATCGTTGCTGTGAAAGGTTCCTGCTTTTATACAAGTTAACAAACAAATCTATCAAAATGCATAGAAACATCTGGTAGATTGGCTTGTCACTTGGGCGTGTCCTGGATCTGGCCAGGATCCCGGGCACGTCTGAGGAGTTTTGTTTTGACTATTCTATTTCTAGCTTTGACAGTTTCCAGGGATGATTCCCGTGGTCATATTTCATGCTGATGGAGCAGTTCACTCAGAAGTCAACTTTGGTTCGAGGCCTATAGTTTAGGCCTTTTTATATTAGGCTCCTTCTTCATTAAGGCAAGTAAACACTTCAAGTACAAACTTGGGAAACCTATGGTAATATATCCTGTAATGAGTGAAAGAACTACTAAATCTGTTTACCTTCAGACCAAATTTTCATTAAGACCAAGTCAGATTACTGTTTGAAAAACATGAATTTTTCTAAAGTTAGTTCTGTAGAGGTGACTAGAGCAGTAAGGAAAACATTCTCTGTGAAGTTAGACTCAAGGACAACTCAAATCTGAACTGTGCTTGTTGCAATTCATGTCTAACTTGAGTGCAGGGATGCAATACAACAGAACTATGTTTCTTTAGTCCCTTGTCTGACTAATAAATCACTGACAAGCTATTGTAAGTAATTTAGGAGTGTACTTGTCAATACATGATTGCTGGTGTAATGCAAGAATATGTACAACCTAAGATTAGAAAAATTGATGTCTTCTAAAGAATTTAGCCCTTTGCTGTTCTCATCCACTTTTCTGTAATATGTTGCAAATAGTAAGACTAGTTAGTTAAATTAAAACTGCTCTGAAATATAGTTATTTTGTATGTGTAGGGATTTCTTTTTCTCCTTCTTTCTATGTCCTACCCTGTGCTGATTCAAGAAGCCAACTGAAAGCTTACCCACTGCCCAACTGTTCTTTAGCAATGGAACTATCTGCTCCTTGGGTGTTCAAGTGCCCTGAGCTGCAAGCAGAAACTGTGCAAAAAGAGAAGGGGATTGGTAGGCAGCTGGTGGTGGGGAAGGTAGGACTGTGTCAGTCTTTATCTTTTTTTTGTCATGAAACTACTTCTGAGTAAGGGAAGGAGTAGCTCTAGTCTTCCAAACAGAAGAACATGTGAACTAAACCTGGAAATACTAAATGCTTACATTGTTGTTTTTGTTTTTGGGTTTTTTTTTTGTTTTTGTTTGTGGGGTTTTTTTTTTGTTTTTGTTTGTTTGTTTGTTTTGGGTTTTTTTAAGCCTACTATTTAAAGACTGCAGGAATGTTGTGTGATAGAGGGCAACATGTTAAACAGCAGATGCATGTGTATAGAACAGATGAATTTGCTTTTGCAATATGTGACCTGGGAGAGTGAGATGGTTGGACCACTCTGCACACCCTGTACAATGTTTTTCTTTAGGTGCTGTTCTTCCCTTTTGGGAATGTTTACTCTCCCTGTCACTGAAGGCAGCAGTCTCTGTGACGATTAAGGTATTGCTGTTCAGTCAAGGAAGGCCTACTTCTATGTGGGTCAGCACTTCCTGATTGCCCTAGTTCAAATAAAACCTCCTCCCCTATTATTTGTGACTCACTGACATATGTGTTACCATCCTTATTTTCCACATCATGTAGATGCTAAATCTTTTTTTCTAGCACATGAATTCATTGTTAAGCTGTAACAGGTTCATGTGAAAGAGCAGCTTGTCTTCAAGTGACAATGTCCACCAGGTACCACAAGATGATAGTCATTAAGTTGACTCTCAGTTCATTGGAAGCATGGTTGTCACCTAAAACAGGGAAAGTCTTCCCTCTCACACCGTGCTTTCTCAAACATATGAGAATGAATACTCCAGTTGTGATAGTGTCCCATGGTACTGTTCTTAGCAACAGTCACTTTTTGTTTCCCCCCCCCCCCCCCCCCCCCCCAACATAAAGAAAGATGCTCTACCCAGAGACTCTTTCTGTCCTGCTAGGAAGCCTACAGAAAAATCTCATGTTAGAACTTGACTAGTTAATGAACACTATTCAAAGTCAGCAATTGGGTTCTCGCTTTGTCAAGTATTGCTGTTAAAGTGTATCTTGTACTCTGGCTAACCCTTATCTTAAAGGGAAGTTCTTGCACTTTCTTCTTACAGTGATAGGTAAATTCCAATTCACCTTCCAGTGCCTTCCCAAGAACCAAATCTTGAACTTGGCACTATACTCTTTCCTCTTGGCATAATAGAGGAAGATGCTTGTCAGCAGTGAGGTTCCTTACCAGCTGCTTGAGTCCTGGTGGTTTTCTAACCTTAAACAGACAAAGTGCTCTTGCAGCATGCTTATGTGAAGGTGGTGCACTTTGTTTAAGGGAATGGGAGGGAAGGGGCTTCTGATGTATTTTCTGTAGAAAATGAAGTACCACATTACAGCTAAATAGTAAAATAGCTCATCCCTCATAGCTGAAGAGGTTCTGCCTCACCTTTATATCTGCTCAGATACTTGTTTGAGCCTGTGCTGAGCTGATTCAATGCACTGACCTGGTTTTGAAGAGTTGGATAGCATTAACTCTTACTGACTAAAAAGCAGTTTTGTTTGAAACCTGCACAATCATAGCCCTGGTGTGAGAGGAGGCAAAAAGAGTTAACTGCTGGTTGCCTGTTACTATTTAGTATTATGTAGGAGCACTGTTGCACTGACCAGATACTAATGACAGGATCAAGCCATGATAGCCCTCTGTGTCTGGAGCCATGAAAGGGGGTAGCATGAGAGGTGACCTAACTCTGGAAGGTACCTGATGATGAGCAATAACTTGAGCTTTGTAGCCTTCCAAGTTACTTGAATTTATCCCAGATAACTGATAATGCTCTTTCCAGAATTAGTCCAGGAGAATTAAAACAAACTCACCTTGGATGATGGGGAGAAAAAAAAAGAAAAAGCTGAACAGAATTATGTAGAACCTTATTGTCAAAATATACTACCCACAGAAGTGTGGCTTTAAAAAGTCAGATTCATTGGTATAGGCTTGATTATTGCCTTGTCTGCTCAGGGGGATGGTGGTAGTGCAAGGGGTTGGCTCTTTTCCCTATTCCTTATCCCGCAAAGAAAGCTCCTCCTTCTTGGGGTCTAATCAAGTAAAACAGTTGACAGAAAAAAACCTGAAAAATCACAACCACTAGGAGTTCAGATAATGAATGACTAGTGAGTGACTAGTTTTAGCCTAGTTATGTGACAAAAATCAAAACCACTTAAAGCTATCCTGAAGAAGAAAAATTCCCTTAAGATACTTTCTTAGTTTCATTGGAACAATATAGTTGTCACTACATCAGGAAATAATCAGTTCAGCTGCAGCAATAGACCTCTCAGTTCCCACATCTGAGTAGACCCACAAGCAGTTTTCCAGCCAGAGTGGTGTTGTCCTGCAGCTTAAAAACTGGAAAAAAACTGTGCCACTTAGATTAATAATTTTCTGCTCATCTCTTCTTGTTTAATGATCAACTGCTAATGAGTTGACCCAGTTTCTGGGAGAAATTTTCCTTTTGAAGTTGAGACTGATCTGAGAGGCACAGAACTAAACTGTCTATTGATCAACTTACATAGTGTCTTTCAAACTACTTGTGCCAGATTCTCTGGTACACTAATCCACCTAGCTTTTAAGGCTCCCTGTTCATACAGAAGCCAAAAATAGACACAAATAAGCTTCTCTGTCAGAATATGATATGAAGAAATAATGTTTAAATTGTCTGGTACACATATCAAACGCTTTCTGTTAGCACATGAAGCAAGTTACAGGATTTAAAACAACCACTATGAGAAGCAGTGCCAGGCTGGTCTTTCTCTATAATAAACTATCTTTGTTTAGCCCGCACCCAGGGCTAAACAATAGCAGTTTTTCTCTCACCCAATGTCCCTTCCCCAAATGAGGAAGGGAATTGGGAAAAAGAGAGGGAGACTCATGGGATGAAGTTAACCAGATTTAATGAAAAGAAGAAAATCAATATAAATGACAACACAAAACAGATAGAAATATACTCATCCACAAATCACTGGCAAGTTGCTCCAGGAATTGCAACAACAGACAGGGACAATGGGTAAGGAGAACAGGAAAAAAACAGCAGCTCTTTTCTGCAAGCCCTCTCTTTTATAATGAGCTTGATGTCAATGATATAGAATACACCTGTGGGCCAGCCAGGGTCAGCTGCCCTGGATTTAACTTCTAAGGGCCTTGATCACCATGGCTGGCTACAAACTGAAACCAAACCCCAGTGAAACCAGGACATAGACTTTTCTGATTCATCTTTAAAAAGCTGTAACCAAGAAGCAGTCTGCCTCCAGAAGTGTGTTAAGGTATTTCAGTTAGCATTTTTATTTGTATTGTATTTCAACACTGTTTTGGCATCCCCTGTTTGTGTGGCATCTTGATATCTGGCAACAGGAAAATAACGCTTTTTTATTTTAAATGAAAAAAAGGCAAGTAGGTCAGATCAGAGCACTCATCTTAGAATGGCTTGTTTCTCTGTCCTTGTCTATTTACTCTCCATATCAATGCAGCCTTATTTCTATGACTCTGCAGATAAAACAACAGATTTTGCTAGGCTTAATTAGCCTAGATTTTAGTGCCCACTCCCCTTTGGCTGCCACTGCTAATAATGCAGATTTCAGAGGGGGCCACAGTGGGATGGCTTGATCTCATAAGGTAGCTCTGAGATGTTAGCTAGCCATCCCCGATATAGAAGGGTCCTAGCATTTTGCTACATGATTCCTTTCCATTGGGGAAGTAGGAAGCTGCACTGAACAGGAGTTTTGCTCAGGTTTTGCCTTAAGCTTAGAAGGGATTATATATATCAGATTTCAGCATCTTGAGTAGCTTTTGCTCTGATAACTAAAAATAACTCTTAAACACAGTGGCATGCAGCATTGTATACAGTACTGTATTGGGTTTGCATGGCAAGGTTTTGGTACTGGGGGGGCTGCAGGGGTGGCTTCTGTGAGAAGATGCCACAAACTTCCCCCATGTCCAATAGAGCCAGTTCCAGACAGCTCCAAGACTGACCTGCCACTGGCCAAAGCTGAGCCAATCAGCAACAGTGGTAGCGCCTCTGTGATAACATATTTAAGAAAGGGTAAAAACTGCTGCGCAACAGCAGCTGTGAGAGAGGAGTGAGAATATGTGAGAGAAACAACTCTGCAGACACTAAGGTCAGCGAAGAAGGAGGTGGGGGAGGAGGTGCTCCAGGCGCCAGAGCAGAGATTCCCCTGCAGCGTGTGGTGAAGACCATGGTGAGGCAGGCTGTCCCCCTGCAGCTCGTGGAGGACCCTATACTGGAGCATGTGGATGTGCCCGAAGGAGGCTGTGACCCCTGTGGGAAGCCTGCACTGGAGCAGGCTCCTGGCAGGACCTGTGAACCTGTGGATTGAGGAGCCAATGCTGGAGCAGGTTTGCTGGCAGGACTTGGGACCCCATGGGGGACCCACATTGGAGCAGTCTGTTCCTGAAGGACTGCACCCCGTGGAAAGGACCCATGCTGGAGCAGTTTGAAGAACTGCAGACCGTGGGAAGGACCTATGTTGGAGAAGTTTGTGGAGAACTATATCCCGTGGGAGGGACCCCACGATGGAGCAGGGGAAGAGCACGAGGAGGAAGGAGCAGCAGAGACAACACGTGATGAACTGACTGCAACCCCCATTCCCTGTCTCCCTGTGCTGCTTGGGGAGGAGGTAGAGAAATTGAGAGTGAAGTTGAGCCTGGAAAGCAGGGAGTGGTGGGGGGAAGGTGTTTTAAGATTTGGTTTTATTTCTCATTACCCTACTCTGATTTTTTGATTGGCAATAAATTAAATTAATTTCCCTGAGTCAAGTCTGTTTTGCCTGTGATGGTAATTGGTGAGTGATCTCCTGTTGCCGCTTGTCTGCGGCAAGCTCCGTTCGGTTGCTGGCTGGCCTGAGGCTATCCGCACCCCAGGGCCATTGAGCACTGACACCAATGTGAGGATGCAACAAATGGCGTTTATTTAACTGCGCAACAGCCTTATATAGTCGTCTTGTCCCGTACGAACTCGCACGATAATGACACATCCTGCTCCTTTCGCCACGCCTACCTTCCGTTACAGCCCGAGATTTTCCGGTCGCCGTACCCTAATCTACCTACATTTCCCCCTCCCCATGCTTCAAGTCATGCGAAGTAAAGCGTATCGCTGATTCTGGAGCCTTGCGTCAAAGCGTAAGCGTAGCTGGCGGATACAACATCCCGAGCCCAGATTCTCCAGTAAGATTCCCCTGCAACTCCTGAGACGCAAAGCAAAAGCAAGCTAATCATGAGCGCATTGTTCAAAGCTTTTGTTTCACTCAGCAACGGTCGCCGTTCCTCATCTTTCTTGGCGCCCCGCCGCTTTACCAGACTCTCTGTACTGTCATGACTCCTCACGTCTGAAGGTCGAGGCTGGTGCTGTTTCGGCTTCCCCCACAGGTACTCCTGCAAAACATAAAGCTCGGACAGCGTACATATTACTTCGGGTTAGGATTTGTTTTAAATCTGGGCGCAAACAGCGTGTAGGGACCCACTGTATAACATCATCCCGTTTGATGGCGGCATACCCCCTCCCGTGATGTAGCAGCTCCCAACCTGTTTCCCACTCCGCTGTCCCAGGGAACCGAACCTTGACTGGGGGGCCCACTTCTGGCACCCCTGGACCCCAACGTCGCTCAATTGGGGCACGCTCTTGGTCTCCCCGGGCAAAATGATTTAAAGAATAAAGAGCGTGATGTAAAATGTGAGATTGGTAGTTTGTGGAGGCTTGGTTAAGTGAGAGGGGGCATGATTTCATGCTTCTGAGCAGTCTGAGCAATCCAGGCTCTGAGCAAGAGTTAGGCCCGGAGCGAGTCACCTTGGACTCTCCTTGAACGCTGCAAAAATGCAACAAAACAAGAACTTGGCAGTTGTAACAAACAGATAAGAGAAACAGGAAAAGGGGAGGGGGTGCTCATCGCTCCGTGTATCTAAAATTATAGACCAATCGTATATGCTACTAGTACGCGTAGACAGCAAGGCTTTACCAATGGAAACGCGGGCTTTGGTGCGTGATCAGCGTGCTCTCTGCTTAGAGTCTATATATATCCTGTACGTATAATCATTAAACGGAGAACTTCCATACTCATATTGGGATTGTGTCGTTACTCTGGGACCGTCGCCCAGCACCCAAGAGCCGCGCCCTCGACTCCCCCTTTTCTTCAACTGGTAGCAGAGGATGGTTACCACGGAGCAAAAGGACATCCTTCTCGCCGCGAGCTCAATTCCATAACTGCGGTAGGCAGAATTTTTTGGAGGGTGCTGGGAAGGAACGGCTGGGAGGGTGCTGCTTGAGTCTATAAGGCAGAGCAGACACTGGAAGAGCTGATCACTCCACTCCCAGGAATAGGTGCTGCTTGAAAGAAAAGGTAGAGCAGACACTGGTTGGTGCTGTGCCGGCAGACAGACACCAAAACGGGGGGCAGATATGGAGATAGAAGATGCCTCCGCGTTGCTCATTATTATCTCTCTAAGAGAGGAAATGAGACAACGATAAAACAACTAATTAAATTGATAAAGCTGTGACAGCGCTGGGTACGTTTTAAGGACACGGCGCTTGTATTCTCTGTGGAGGAATGGAAAGAAATGGGGGATGTGATGTGGAAAAAGACTATTGATAAAGATCCTGAAGAAAAGGAGGTGAAGAAAGTGAGCAGATTGTGGCAGAATGTGATAGAGACTCTTAAAAGCATGAAGGCAGAGAGGGAGGTTGCCTGTGCAGCAGCTCAGATGCTGGCAGTCCCTACTCCCCCTATAAAGAAGGTGAAAGTTCCTGGGGCTGTAGCACGATTCTTTGGGCTACCAGCGGTTAAGGGTATGTCGGCCCTGATTCAGCCATCTGTCACTGCGGCTCGGGCAGCAATAGAACCGGGATTTAGCACTGAGCAGCTACGCAGCAGCACTCTGAAAGCAGAAGTTCAGGAGAAAGAGGAAGTTAGTGCTCAGAGAGCCAGCAGCTCAACTGAAAGAAGGAAGTGCAAGAGGAGGAGGAGAGGGAGGAGTGGCCGGCTCCTCCTGACCCTGTCCAGTTGCTGGGTCTGGGAGGAGAGAAAGACAGGCCCCCTCCTTCCGCGCCCCCACTATTCCCTCCACCCCCCTCATACTCTGACTCATCACGGTCTGCAACGCCACCGCCACATGACCGTGGGAACCCGGAAACGGACATTGCTAAAGCATTGCAACAACTAACGGAGGGACTGAAAGATTTAAAGATACAGCCGCAACAATCGGGAGCATTTGCTCCAGGATTACAAAACAGGGACAATACCAACAATGCCCCACCCCCACCTGCACCACATGCACCAAGGTGGAGCGGAGTGATTCGTGATGCCATCCTGGAGGGACAGTGGAGCGCAGTAGCTGATTTGGGTGGAATAGGAGCATTCCCTGTGGTACAGCAGAATGGAGCAGCTACCTGGGAACCAATTGATTGGAAAATCCTTCAACAAGCAAAGGCGGCAGTTACACAATATGGAGTAAAATCAGACGCTACGAGGAATATAGTTTCCTGGATTTTTTCTGCTGATCTTTTGTGCCCACACGACACCCGGAATTTAATGAAACTGTTGCTAACACCTACCCAATTCCTTTTGTGGGGGTCGGAATGGGCACAACGAGCAGTCAATGAGGCTACACGGAGAATGACTGATCCAAATGACCCCTTGCATGGTGTAACTATGGACATTCTTACAGGACAGGGGAATTATTCCTCAGTTGAGACTGAACAGGAGGACAAGAAGGAGGGTAAACCTGCTTTATATCCACCTTTACCGGATTCTCCAGTTACGGAGCCAACAGTACCAGAATCACAAGGACTTAAAGGACTGTTACCATCACGAAATGGACACGAACTTGACATGACAGAGCTTGGTAGAGGACTGGAAGAATTAAAGACGGAATTGCAGCAACATCATTCAGCCAACGCCTCGGGACATGTGACTCTGTCTCCCCCAAACCCCCCTCTGTGTTCGGGACAAGTATTAGGGCCACCTCAACCTCCTTTGCAATTCCCTACTCCACCTTTAGATCAGGGCTGGGGGGGACGTCTGCGTCCATCTGGTAATGTGGGAGGTGAGGGAGAGGGTCAGCGTCCGCCCGCGAATACAGGGGAAGAGGGGGGAGGAATGAAATGGAAAGGGAGCATTCGAGATGCGTTATTAGAAGGAGTTATAATTCCACAAGCATATCCGGTGATTGTGGGTGCGAGTCCTGAGGAAAGAAATATTTGGCAACTGTTAGATTGGAAAATTGTAAAAGAAGCTTTGTTACTACAGTTAGCCAGGGACAACACAGATGAGGACTGCAGGAAAATTATTACAGGGATGGCGAATCGTGACCCCACTTTAACTGAGCTAATGGATGCGTGCGGGAAAGTAGGAAACACCACATTTCAGATGGAACATTTAGCAAAAACTTTTGCGGCGGCAGTTAAGATAGTTCATTGCTGTTATACATGCGAACAAGAAGGTCACTTTAAGAAAAACTGCCTTGAGAAATCGAAGCTGAGTGGGAGAGATAACTGTGTTTTGATGTGTCTTTGCTGTGGGAAGCTGAGGCATTTTGTGAAACTGTACAGATCCAAGTACAAGGCTCAAGGTCAGCTGATAACAACCAGCTGCAGAATACAGGGAAACTGGAAAAAGACCAGGCTTAAGCAGTCAGCTCGCAACCCGAACCACAGTGAAGCGCAGAGGTACAACAACTAATTACAGAAATAGAAAGCAGGCTACATTCCAAATTCGTTCATCATATTGATTTGAATCAGGAAATACAAATTATCACTTTGTTTGATAGGCAAATTCCGTATACAATAATTGGTCAATGGAATTCAGAATGATCAAATTCGTTACAGAGCTATTGGCACAGATTATCATCAAAGATCGGATGCGATGTCGAGAGCTTGTGGCCACAGATCCTGCATTACTAACCGTTCCTATTGCAGCTCAATACTTTGAGTGGTGTATGGCCTTATAGGACTTTACTGAACAATTGTTAACACATCTGCCAAAAGATAAAAAGCTACAGTTTATTTACAAACAGGAGGGAAATCAAGTGTCCAGTGTGTATGAGTAATATATGGGGTTTTGAATGTGATCCGTGGGTTCTGCTTAGGTGTTTTACATGTGATAAGAGGTTTTGGAAGAGAGCGTCATATGCATGTCGATGGTATAGGAGGTGTCTGAAAGAACAGATACAGTTGGGAAACGAAGTGCTAAAAGCAGGTACAGAACTGTTAACTGAGGAAGAATATCAATTCTGTCAAGCAGGGTGGTTTAATAATACGTGTATTTTTGGGGAAGTAGTCTTACTGGTGGCTATTGAATGTAGTAACGGTAATTGTATACCAGTGGAGTGGGAAGTTGAAAGAAGGAAGTGGGAGAAGATGAAAAAGGAGTGTAAGAAGCGAAGGACAAGATGGGCCAAAAGAAATTCAGACTGGTCTGGTCCCTCTTAATCCTGTTACCGTTGGCAGTGGCACATGATACTGTGTATCATCCCAAAACACCTTGGGAAGGCAGTAACAATATCTGGGTTACACTAATGAAAACACTGAATCAAACGCAATTTTGTGCCTTTTTAGCTCAGCCTGAACAACCCTTCCACACCTGTTTAGTGGGGATGCCCCTAAACGGATCAGCAAGTAAAGAGGTGTTGTCAGGATGAAGTGAGGCTTTACAAACAAAGTGTAAGACAGCAGTAAAATGCATCAACAGTTGGGATGTATGGGATGACTTATTACCAGTCAGTCCACTAGAGCCCCAAGAATTGGATATATTGGGGACTCTAGGGGCAGAGGCTTGGGTCTTTTTTAATTATTCTGAAGGTCGTAACTATACAGACTGGAACAACGGCACTGGGAAACAACATGTAACCCCTAGTGGTGAAGTATGGAGAAATGACTCTGTCTGGTGTCACCGGACCTATGGAAAAGAGGGGGAAGGACCAAACCCAGGCACTCAGTGGCAGATTCCAGACATTAAATTTCCTAGAAAGCTACCAAAAGGCCTATTCCTAATTTGTGGAGATAGAGCTTGGCCAGGTATACCTAGTAAAAAGATAGGAGGTCCATGTACATTGGGTAAGTTAAGCCTACTAATGCCCTCTCAAAAATTGATATTAAATCACACTCAATTACATCGCCTTAGACAAAGGCGGAACACGTCCTCGTTTCGTGAGGACTGCCAGGAGGAGGTAGAGTTATGGTCAAAAACGAAGCAATCTTCGCGTCCTTTCTTGCACTGGGGATTGCTTCGGCGCATGCCATAGCGCAGTTAAGAAGGCTAACTTGTTGGAGTGGAAAAAGGGTCAATGAGACTTCCAAGGTCTTAGGAGCCTTGGCAAATGATGTCGATAGTGTTAGGCATGCAACTTTGCAAAATAGAGCTGCCATAGACTTTCTTTTGCTTATGCATGGACACGGCTATCAGGATTTTGATGGGATGTGTTGCAATGGATTTGAATGACTCTTCGCAGTCCATTCACAGACAGATTCAAGACTTGATGAGCTCGACGAGCAAATTACAGGAACGTCATGGGTTTGTGGATAATTGGCTTGGTAGTTTTGGAATTGGAGGGTGGTTGATGGATTTGATAAAAATGCTTATTATGGGAGCGCTTATAATCATGGTTACTTTGCTAATAGTGCCAGTGCTTATTTTCCTGCTTGCAGCAATCTGTAACGAAAATTGTTAATCAGGCCTGGCTTGCTCAAAAACAAGAAGGGGGGAATTGTGGAGGCTTGGTTTAAGTGAGAGGGGGCATGATTTCATGCTTCTGAGCAGTCTGAGCAATCCAGGCTCTGAGCAAGAGTTAGGCCCGGAGCGAGTCACCTTGGACTCTCCTTGAACGCTGCAAAAATTGCAACAAAACAAGAACTTGGCAGTTGTAACAAACAGATAAGAGAAACAGGAAAAGGGGAGGGGGTGCTCATCGCTCCGTGTATCTAAAATTATAGACCAATCGTATATGCTACTAGTACGCGTGGACAGCAAGGCTTTACCAATGGAAACGCGGGCTTTGGTGCGTGATCAGCGTGCTCTCTGCTTAGAGTCTATATATATCCTGTACGTATAATCATTAAACGGAGAACTTCCATACTCATATTGGGATTGTGTCGTTACTCTGGGACCGTCGCCCAGCACCCAAGAGCCGCACCCTCGACTCCCCCTTTTCTTCAGTAGTTGACAGGAATTACGTCTGGGAATCCTTCCCCCTCCCCAAGAATCTTCATTCTGTGTTTTAGCGTCTGATTAGCGCGCTCTACAATGGCCTGCCCGGTAGAATTATACGGAATGCCGTGTTTGAGCGTGATACCCCACCGCTGATGCCACTGACGTGTGGTATAAGCAATAAAACAGGGGTCATTATCAGTTTTGATCTCGACAGGTAGGCCTAGCCAAGCGATTGTAAGATTCCAATGTAGTTGAATGGAGTGTGCTGTTTGTTTCCGATGCGGGGTGGCCACAATCATCATACTGTAAGTGTCCACACGCCTCTATATTAGTTCTGATTGGCTTATGCTAAAAAGCTATATCTTGTAGGTGTAGGCATTCTTTCTTATTTTTCAATTTCCCCCATATCTTGTTGGTCTCATAGCCAAGGCCCTTGTTCTGTATTATGATTGGCTAGTTCATCACTAGCGATGATGAGGAGGCGATGGTGCAGGTTGCGGGCTGCAGGGAATGCTACAGCGTCTCTGTGGTGTCAGGGGGCTGTGTGCGCTGTGAGCAAGTAGATGATCTGCTCGGCCGAGCGGCACAGCTGCAAAGCCAGGTTGAAAGGCTTCAAGCCGAAGTAGAAAGGCTTAGGAGCATTCGGGAGGCTGAAATGGAGATAGACTGGTGGAGCCAGGCTCTGCCCTCCCTGCAACAAAAATGGGAGCACCTGCCGGAGAGCTCCCAGGATTGAGGGACCCCTGTACTCTGCCCCTCTCAGGTGGAAAACAATAACCTAGAGGAGAGGAGTGAGTGGAGGCAAGTCTATGGCTGTGGCAAAAGGCGAGTGCCCTCCTTGCCTACCTTGCCTCCACAGGTGCCTCTGAGCAATAGATATGAAGCCCTAGTGGAATACAGCTGGTCCAATGGGGATGTGGTGGAGAGGCAACCTATATCAGAGGTCCCACCACAGTCAGAAAAACCTGACGGGCGTATAGCTACCTCCTCCATAAGGAAGAAGAGAAGAGTTTTAGTGGTTGGAGACTCCTTCCTAAAGGGATCTGAGGGCCCAATATGCAGAGCTGACCCCCGTCACAGGGAGGTCTGCAGCCTGCCTGGAGCCCGAATCAGGGATATCACCAGGAAACTCCCCAACCTGGTGAAGGCCACAGACTACTACCCGCTGCTGATCTTCCAGACAGGTGGGGAAGAAGCTGCATCCCGTAGTCCTGAAGGGGATGAAGAAAGACTACAAGGCCCTAGGACGGTTGGTGAAAGAGTCTGGGGCACAAGTTGTTTTCTCCTCCCTCCTTCCATTTTCAGGTGATGACGTGGGATGGAATAGTAGGATTCTCTCTATTAACGCCTGGCTACGAGACTGGTGCTACAGGCAGGGCTTGGGTTCTTTGATAATGGCTGGTTTTATAAGACACCAGGCGTGACAGTGATACATTGGAAAGGTTTATGTTGTAGGGGGCAAAAGGGTTCTGGGACCAGAATTAGCAGGCCTCATCGGAGAGCTTTAAACTAGATTCGAAGGGGGATGGGGTAGTAGCTGGGCTTGCACCACTGGGGCAAGCTCTAGTGTTGAGGTAGACCAGGAGGCCTCCCATCCCCCTGGGGTGAAATCGGTGTGCCCAGCTCGCTCCCTGAAGTGCCTGTACACCAATGCACGCAGCATGGGGAATAAACAGGAGGAGTTAGAAATCCGTGTTCGGTCGGGGGACTATGATTTAGTGGCAATTACAGAGACTTGGTGGATGCCTCGCATGACTGGAATGTGGTCATGGATGGCTATGTCCTGTCAGGAAGACAGGCCACTAAGGAGAGGTGGTGAGTTGCTCTTTATGTGAGTGATCAGCTATAATGTATTGAGTTCTGACCAGGGGCGGATCAGGAGCGAGTTGAGAGTTTGTGGGTGCGAATTAAGGGGCAGGCTGGCAGGGGTGATACTGTTGTGGATGTCTATTACAGGCTACCAGATCAGGATGAGGAGGTTGATGAGGCCTTCTACAGGCAGCTGGGAGTAGTCTCGCAATTACAGGGCCTGTTGTCATGGGGGATTTCAACTACCCTGATATTTGCTGGGAGGCCTACTCAGCCAGCCATCCCAAGTCCAGGAGGTTCCTCCAGTGCGTTGATGATAACTTTCTGATGCAAATGGTGGATGAGCCAACTAGGAGAGGAGCGCTGCTGGATCTTATCCTCACTAACAAGGAGGGTCTGGTTGAAGAGGTGAAGGTTGAGGGCAGCCTTGGTTGTAGTGACCATGAGATGGTAGAGTTCAGGATCTCATGTGGCAGGAACAGAATAGCTAGCAGAATCACAATCCTGGACTTCAGGAGGGCCAACTTTGGCCTTTTCAAGCAATTGCTAGGGGAAATCCATGGGACAGGGTACTAGAAGGTAAGGGGGCCCAAGATAGGTGGTTAGCATTCAAGGACTGCTTCTTCCGAGCTCAAGATCAGAGCATCCCAACAGGTAGGAAGTCAAGGAAGGGTACCAGGAGACCTGCATGGTTAAACAGGGAACTGCTGGGCAAACTCAAGTGGAAGAAGAGGGTGTACAGATCATGGAAGGAGGGGCTGGCCACTTGGGAGGAATATAAGTCTGTTGTCAGAGGATGTAGGGAGGCAACTAGGAAAGCTAAGGCCTCCTTGGAATTAAACCTTGCAAGAGAGGTCAAGGACAACAGAAAGGGCTTCTTCAAAATACATTGCAGGTAAGCCAACACTAGAGGCAATGTAGGCCCACTGATGAATGAGGTGGGGGCCCTGGAGACAGAGGATAAAAAGAAGGCGGAGTTACTGAATGCCTTCTTTGCCTCTGTCTATACTGCTGGAGGCTGTCCTGAGGAGCCCCGGACCCCTGAGGCCCCAGAAGAAGTCATGATAGAGGAGGAGTCTGTCTTGGTAGATGAGGGCTGGGTCAGGGACCAATTAAGCAATCTGGACGTCCATAAATCCATGGGTCCTGATGGGATGCACCCGCGGGTGCTGAGGGAGCTGGCGGAAGTCATTGCTAGGCCACTCTCCATCATCTTTGCTAAGTCGTGGGCAACAGGAGAGGTGCCTGAAGACTGGAGGAAAGCGAATGTCACTCCAGTCTTCAAAAAGGGCAGGAAGGAGGACCCGGGTAACTATAGACCGGTCAGCCTCACCTCCATCCCCGGAAAGGTGATGGAACAACTTGTTCTTGGTGCTGTCTCTAGGCACATCAAGGATAGGGGGATCATTAGGGGCACTCAGAATGGCTTCACCAAGGGGAAGTCATGCTCAACCAACTTGATAGCCTTTTATGAGGACATAACCCAGTGGATAGATGATGGTAAAGCTGTGGATGTGGTCTATCTCGATTTCAGTAAAGCGTTTGACACGGTCTCCCAGCATCCTCGCAGCTAAACTGGGAAGTGTGGTCTGGATGATCGGGTAGTGAGGTGGATTGTGAACTGGCTGAAGGAAAGAAGCCAGAGAGTGGTGGTCAATGGGACAGAGTCCAGTTGGAGGTCTGTGTCTAGCGGAGTCCCGCAAGGGTCGGTTCTGGGACCAGTTCTATTCAATATATTCATTAATGATTTGGATGAGGGATTAGAGTGCGCTGTCAGCAAGTTTGCTGATGACACAAAACTGGGAGGAGTGGCTGATGCACCGGAAGGCTGCGCAGCCATCCAGAGGGACCTGGACAGGCTGGAGAGTTGGGCGGGCAGAAATTTAATGAAATATAACAAGGGCAAGTGTAGAGTCCTGCATCTGGGCAAGAACAACCCCATGTACCAGTACAAGTTGGGGGCAGACCTGTTGGAGACCAGCGTAGGGGAAAGGGACCTGGGGGTCCTAGTGGACAACAGGATGACCATGAGCCAGCAATGTGCCCTTGTGGCCAAGAAGGCCAATGGCATCCTGGGGTGTATTAGAAGGGGTGTGGTCAGCAGGTCGAGAGAGGTCCTCCTCCCCCTCTACTCTGCCCTGGTGAGGCCGCATCTGGAATATTGTGTCCAGTTCTGGGCCCCTCAGTTCAAGAAGGACAGGGAACAGCTAGAGAGAGTCCAGCGCAGAGCCACGAAGATGATTAAGGGAGTGGAACATCTCCCTTATGAGGAGAGGCTGAGGGAGCTGGGTCTCTTTAGCTTAGAGAAGAGGAGACTGAGGGGTGTGGAAGACCCTCAGCCTGCAAAGAGCTGTGCTTTACTTGGGGAGCATAAGATTTGCTTGGGAACACTGCACTGAGAATAGTTTTTGCTTGCTTCTGAGATAAAGGAGCCGAGAGCAGTTCACAGGGCTCTTTGAGGCATGTAAAAATAACAACATGTAACACTGTGTGAAGGTCAGTTCTGAACACAGAGCTGAAAACAGGAATGGTTGTTGATGTTTTGAGCCCAGGACACTGTGGGCTCTTCCCAGGATGAGTGATGAGTGCTTAGCGTGTGATGTTGATGTTATCTTGAACTGCCTATCTGGCTCCTGCATTGTAGCAGTTAAATAGAGTAGTAGCATAACAATAAAAGGCCTTAGGCCTTTCGGCTTCAGGCCCTTGCATCCTCGATCTCAGAGTCTGTGCCTTCCTTGCCCCCGCCGCAAATGGCGCCCGAACAAGGCTGAAGATTAACGAAGAAGCAGCGGCGACTCTGATCGAAGGATTGTCAGGGGCTAGCGCGCGCCAGGACCGGAGAGTCCCAGGACCTGAGAGTCCCCAGGACCGGAGAGTGAGTCCCCAGGACCGGAGAGTGAGTCCCAGGACCGGAGAGTCCCCAGAATCAGTGAGTTCCGCGATCGCAATAAACATGGGACAGGCTAGTTCCCAAGAGCATAAGCTCTACACTGAGGTATTACAGCGTATATTACGCGAACAGGGCTATAAGGTCCAATTAGCGAAATTGGTGCAGTTATTAGTATGGATCAAAGACAACTGTACCTGGTTCCCTGTATCAGGGACTTACGATGCAAAGATTTGGGCGAAAGTGGGGGTAGAAATACAAAAACGGAACACGTTGCAGTCTGATATTCTAAAGGATTTAGAAGCAACGTGGAGGGTTGTTTTATAGCACTCTCTGCACTCCAGCCTGCAGAGGAGTATTTGCATCTCTGGCATCCACTCCTATTAACACCTTAGTGGATGTGAAGGAGCACAGGAGCCTGTATATGAAACAGTCTCGCGGGAATCAGACGATCCTTACGATCTTGATTTCACAGATCCAGACATACAGTCCAATTTATACCCGCCATTAACATCGGTAAAAGAAACGGCTGCAGCCGTCCCTTCGGTGTGGGGGGTCTCGCAGCCGGCAGCAGCAGCGGCAGCGACTACGGGCAGAGCACAGTTAACACCAACAGCTCCTCTGTATCCTGCGTCTGCCGAGCCACCTATTGGCTTTGCTGAAAAGGTACCAGAGTCTCGTGTAACGAAATACAAAACGCTGGCAGAAAATTGTAGAGAGGAAGCTGCTCGTAAAGGAGATTTTGCCATGCTGACGGCGATGCCGGTAATCTATCGTCCAAATCATTCTCCCGAGTATCGCTACCTTAGTTATGAAATGATTAAGGAAGTACGGGCCGCGGTGAGAGACTATGGTTTGCACAGTAACTATACTTCAAATTTAGTAACAGTCATTGGGGAATCCACATTCCATGACTCCACATGATTGGAAGTCACTTTTACGGATGATTTTAACACCTGCACAGTATTCAGTGTG
The DNA here is from genome assembly GCF_013368605.1 of Nyctibius grandis. Lineage (NCBI taxonomy): Eukaryota > Metazoa > Chordata > Aves > Nyctibiiformes > Nyctibiidae > Nyctibius > Nyctibius grandis. The sequence goes on from NW_027167504.1 coordinate 30,654, forward strand.
GCTGGCAGAGTACCAGGAGGCTGTTTCTGCAGACACTTTGGAAAATAGGCAAGAATATTTGGGAGTTAATCAGTATGCAATACCAGAGGTACAGGCACGGTTACCTCGGCAGCGTTTACAACAGATCTCTGCATTGGCTTTAAAGTGCCTGAAACGCGTTCCGGAGGCAGGGAAACGCCAGCCCTCTTTTGTGGCAGTCAGGCAAGGAGCTCAAGAACCCTATGTTACATTTATTGATCGTTTACAAACAGCACTGAGCAGGCAGATTGATGATGAAAATACAGTAGAAACGCTGTTATTACAATTGGCTTATGAAAATGCAAATGCAGATTGTCAAAGAATTTTGGGCCCTCTAAAAAACTCTTACAAAAGTATAGCAGAATTTATTAAAGCTTGTCAGAATGTGGGTTCTGAAGAGCATAAAGCTACTTTACTTGCAAGTGCCTTGGCTCAGCAACTCGTTGTGGGACGAGCAGAAATGAAATGTATTGAGTGTAATCAAATGGGGCATATTAGAAAGAACTGCCCAAAGCCGACAGTAAAGAAAAAAGATGAGCAGAAAGGAAGGTTCTCCCACAGGGCATGATGAAATCCCACAATTTGTCAGTTAGTGGTCTCTGCTGCAATAGAGCAGACTCGAAGTATTTTTAAACAGTCTCTTATTTACCATTATATGGATGACATTCTCATTGCAGCTTTGACACAGACAGAACTGATGAAAACTGTAAATCATCTAAAGACTCTTTATAACAATTTGGGCTTCATATTTCCCCAGAAAAAATACAGACAGAACTGCCCTGGAAGTATTTGGGATGGGTACTGTTTACCAGAAGCTTACGACCACAACAACTTCATTTGGTAAACAAGATATTAAATGATTTGCAGCAACTACTAGGGACAATTAATTGATTTGTCCTGTGCTGGGTATTTCTACTGAAGAGTTAAGTACCCTGTTTAACACCTTGAAGGGGGATTCAGATTTAACTTCGCCTCGAATCCTTTCTGACAGCAAAACAGGAATTGGCATTGGTAATTCAAAAACTTACAACTTCCACAGCAGGACGTATAATTTTACATTTGCCTCTTCTATTTTTGTGATTCACACGAAATTCCAGCCTTATGGGCTATTTGCTCAATTGACAGAATCACAGCAATTAGTTACCCTGGAATGGATTTTCTTATCACACACCTTTACAAAAACAATTACGACTCCTTTGGAGATGGTCATTATGGTTATTCAGAAAGGACGGTTCAGGATACAGCAGCTGACAGGCTGAGACCCTGACATTATTTACCTCCCTGTCACGGTTTAAAGCTGGGCTGGCGATTAAACCTGCAGCAGACGCTCTCTGTTAACCCTCCCCCCCCACCTAAAGGGAAAGGGAAAGGGAAAAGGGAGAGAGACTTACGGGTTGGAAAGTTAAAACAGTTTTAATAAACCTATAATAATGAAAAAGAGTATAATAATAATATTGGAATAATCAAATATACAAATTATATACAAAACCAAGATCGAGCTCCCCGATGTCGGCAACGTCACCACCGGCCTGCAGGGCAGGCTCCGGGAAGGCCCAGGCTGGGCCTAGCGACGGTCGAGAGCTGGATTCAGGGATGCACAGATCGGGATCGGGGGCAGCAGGAAAACAGTCGGAGTCCTCCTTGGACACCGGCCATAGGAGAAAGAGCAAGAGCGAGCAAGAGGCCCGAGACCCTCGTGATCCCCCGCTTTATACCGAGAATGACGTGTATGGGATGGAATACCCTCGTTGGTCAATTTTGGGTCACCTGCCCTGTCTGCTCCCCCCTGCAGCTGCGACCCCCCCTTCAGCTTTTCACTTGTAGCAGTGAGGAATCCAGCGGTGACCTTGGTTTCTCTAAGAAAAAAGTACAGCAAGAGCCTTACTGCACAACTCTCTACCGGTGCTCAGCGATAACTACAAACTTCGAGCGTTATCAGTCCTGGAAGCAGACACTGTCTGCAAAACATGCAGTTAGTTTCAGAAAGTGCAGTTATTTAGAGGAACTTAGCTGAAAGTAAAAATCACTGAAAGGAAAATCGGCCTGGTTTAGGCCAAACCAGGACACTCCCTTTCATAAGGAAACGCACATTACTCTGATGAGGGAAGCCTTGAATTTCAGGCTGCTCTGGCTGATTATTTGAATGATATCCATTTTACTTTGCCACAGAATAAAATCTTGCAAGCCTTACCTTCCCTCTGTTTACAACCACAGAGAGTGATGGTGCCTCACCCTATACCAAATGCAAAACGGTTTTTACAGACGGCTCAGGTAAAACAAAGAAGGCCGTAGTGGCCTGAAAAGAAAAGGCACAATGGCAACACACATCAGTTACTGTGGAAGCGTCCACTCAGATTGATGAATTGTCTGCAATACATTTAGCTTTGACATTGTTTGCAAGCGAACCTATTAATATTGTATCAGATTCACTATATGCTGTTGGCGCTATTAACCGCTTCGAAGCTGCATTTATCAAGAAATTAGCAATCAAGAGCTGTATAAACTTTTCCTTGCTATTGCAACTCTGCTTCAGCAACGACAGCGCATCCTTGCTTTATTGTTCATATTAGGTCTCACACTCGCTTGCCAGGACCTCTGGTAGAAGGGAATGCAGTAGCTGATAAGTACACTGTTTTGCCCATAACATCACTCCCTTACTCAACGATTTCAACATGCACAATTATCTCACTCCTTTTTCCATCAAAATGCTCGCAGTTTACAGAAAGAATTTGCTCTCACAAAAACGCAGGCTCGTGATATTATTTGGGCATGTAACGATTGTCAACTATATAATACTGCAACTTATCATGATGGTGTAATGTCAGGGGACTGAAGGCTAATGAAATTTGGCAAACATGTTACACATTATCCACCTTTTGGCAGCAAAAGTATGTTCATGTTACTGTGGATACTTTTCTGGTTATGTTGTTGCTTCTGCAGCTACAGGGGAACGGACTCAGGATGTTAAGAAGCATTGGACAAGGTGCTTTGCACTTATGGGCCTCCCTAAACAAATAAAAACAGACAATGGACCTGCCTATGTATCTCAAGCGCGGCCTTATTCCTACAACAGTGGGGTGTGTCTCACGTTACAGGTATCCCGCACACCCCACCGGCAAACCATAATTGAACGGACACATCAAAACTTGAAACACATGTTGCAAAACAAAAAGGGGAGTGTAGCCACAGCTCCTCAAGACAATTAGATATGGCTGTGTTCACTTTAAATTTTCTAAATCGGTCATCTTCTCGATTAGATACCACGGCAGTGGAACGACATTTTCAGGGTAAAGTACCCTTTACACAAAATCCTAAGGTTTGGTATAAAGATCTGCCAGGCCCAACTGATTGGCGTGGACCAGTAGAATTGTTGACATGGGGGAGGGGATATGCTTGTGTTTACTCCCAACAGGTCCTCGTTGGCTACCTGCGAGATGCGTAAAGCCATACCATGAGCTGAGAAACCACAACCAGAACCCGGTACCAAGAAATGCAGACGCTGAAAGCACAGGGACCACGCAAGCGACGTAGAACAGTCACCTGACAGCAGCATTACTTGGGGAATGCTGAAAAGACTGGATGAGCCGCAGTAGCATGCTGCGAGGGGTCTTGGGTGGTCTCTGGTGGTCGTGGTCCCCCCTAGTTGTGCTGTCTGCTGTGTGACTTCGCTTCCACGCAAGCGTGGTTAAGGCCTTTCTGTTGACACATGCAGGTGGCTCTGAGGAGAAGATACTGTTTTGGTTCTCACAGCAGTTATCTCTTCTAGAGCGTGTGAATCAAGTAAATTTGGACACTACAGGGATGTTGTTCACAGTCTTGTTTATCTTTGGCCCTTCTTTGTAACTAGTGATGCTACAGCATTATTGTATAGATATCTGTTTATTCCTTTTTCTACATGTATTTATTGCATGCTCTGTAGATTACTCTGCTCTACACTCCGCAAGCCAAATGTGCACGTCCAGCTTTGCACTCCCCAGGAGAAGCAGTCTCATGAGCGAGGGGGTGGAATGTGGGAATATAGCGGAAGATTGGGCGAGGAGGATTGTGGGCACGCTCGGCGCGGCTTGCACCTGGGATGTCGATGAACACGTATATCGTGCTACTGACTTGTTTAGTCTTGTGTGCTGGACAAGTAGAGCATCTGCATTCGGATGGCGTGGGCCTGTGGTGAGGCTCAGGGGCACCTGATGGTTTATGCCTGGGATTCCTGCCCTGCTGTGGGGGGATCGGGGCGCAGTGGAGGCTGCCGCCTGCCAGAGATCCCTGTGTGTCAGGCGAGGGCGGCGGGCCCGGAATCTCTCTCGCTCTCTCTCTAGCAGGAACTGAACTCCGCGGTGCCTGCGTCCTGCTTGTGTGCCTTTACCCCGGGTGCTGCTTCAGAGATCTCTCAGTTTGCAAGTTCTTCACTTTACCTGGTCTGCAATCAGAGGACTCTGAAAAGCCGAAGCCCACATCATGACCACCCTTGTCATCAAATAAACCAAAAGGGGGAAATGTGGAAGACCCTCAGCCTGCAAACAGCTGTGCTTTACTTGGGAGCATAAGATTTGCTTGGGAACACTGCACTGAGAATAGTTTTCTGCTTCTGAGATAAAGGAGCCGAGAGCAGTTCACGGGCTCTTTGAGGCATGTAACAAGTAAACATGTGTTGAAGGTCAGTTGAACACAGAGCTGAAAACAGGAATGGTTGTTGATGTTTTGAGCCCAGGACACTGTGGGCTCTTCCCAGATGAGTGATGATGCTTAGCGTGTGAATGTTGATGTTATCTTGAACTGCCTAGTCTGGCTCCTGCATTGTAGCAGTTAAATAGAGTAGTAGCATAACAATAAAAGGCCTTAGGCCTTTCGGCTTCAGGCCCTTGCATCCTCGATCTCAGAGTCTGTGCCTTCCTTGCCGCCCGCCGCAGAGGGGTGACCTCATTAATGTTTATAAATATGTAAAGGGCAAGTGTCAAGAGGATGGAGCCAGGCTCTTCTCAGTGACATCCCTTGACAGGACAAGGGGCATGGGTGCAAGCTGGAACACAGGAG